>NW_026571047.1:36865897-36905643 GCF_026225935.1 Boleophthalmus pectinirostris
AAATACAGTATTGACATTGTAGGCTGCTGTATCGATATGTCGCCAAGAGTATTTTTTGGTATATTTTACTCAATTATTTTATGAAAAAGCTACAATTGTGTTGCTTCTTTGGAGAAATGAAACTTGTTTATGCAACACCTTTGACTTTTTCACAGTTTTGATAAGTAAAATTCATGTTTTTCATATAATCTTTGCACAAACGTATTGATTTAATAAAGAGTTTTAGTATCACAGCCATTATTTAGTTTGAACTATATCGTATCGAATCGTATTGAATCAAAAGTGTGCAGCATCGAAAAATTTATTGTGTCACAGCCTGTGTATCGAGGTATGTATCGTTCAGCAACTTCTTAATGATACCCGGCTCTAGTCATTTTTATAAGAAATCTAAAAATAACTTCTCTAATAACTTCTATTAGTGATAAAGTCTATTCTCCTGCTGTGTTTGTCAAAACACACCACAACATTTGCAGATTAACTGAACTTTTGACCTGTCCCCATCTCAGTCTAACTCTACAGGGATACTGGAGGATGGGAGGGCATCTGACACACAAGGTTATTCAGGGGTTTCCGTTATATAATACCAATTTAAGGACAGCTGACCACTCAGAAGATGTAATATTTTGTTCTGAATAGTTAATTGCTAACATCATTCTTAAATCCACTCACAAAACACGAGATTTAGGAATTTGTAATGAGGCAAAAAGAAAGTCCAGGCGGAATTACATTTTTGTGAATTTTTTGTACTTGTTTGGAGCACAACTTGGTTTCAGAATGGTTGATTTGACTGAAGATGAGAGAGATTGAGAGTTCCCTTTTATCGGAATCTGGACAAACAGAAATGAATTAAGAAAACGTACAAAACAGGTTAAAATAAACATAAAACATTGTCAAATTTAAGGCAGTTGTTTATAAGCTATTGTCAGAAAATGTTGTTACTCCTTTGTTATAAATGTAAATTATTAGAAAAGTACAAACTCATTGAACAGTAAGATTAAGGGGCTTTAGCTTCCTGTTATAGGTACCATTTTGACTATATACACTAGATATTATTGTTGTTTTGACTTGTTAATTGCTTTGACAATCATACTAATTTCTCAACCCATGTTATAGTATTATTGTAACATGCATTTATGTTCATTTATCCTTTTGTTTGAACAGGAGCTGGACGCACGTGGACTCAAAGCTACCCTCATCCCAGTGCTGTCCTTTAAATTTGTCTCTCTGAACACACTTTCAGATAAGGTGAGATTCTGACTTTGAGTAAACAGATTAGAATAGGATGTTGAATATTTAAAGCTGTTGTTTTTTTGCTGCAGATTTTCCAGCCTGAGAAACATGGCGGTCTGATCTTCACCAGCCCCAGAGCCGTGGAGGCCGTGAGGACGTGTGTGGACGAGAGGAAACAAGGTGACAACGACTACAGAGCTCCAGACTGTGACGACACCCCTCATTTCATTTTCACTGAGCTTAATGTTAAACCAATGCAGATTTTAAGACACTATAAAACAAGCTTTAGCGTTTTTTAACACTATAGAGTGACAGATGCATTTACCAGTAGCAACACAGCAATTATTATTATTTTTTTGCATTGCTGTTTCTACAGAATGGGAGGCGTCTGTGAAGGAAAAGTGGAACTCCAAGTCTGTTTATGTCGTCGGAAAAGCAACAGCCGCTTTAGGTAAGAAGAGTCAGTTTGGTCTCCGGTTTCATTCAGTTTCTACTATTACGTATGGAGACGCTTGCTTAGTGAGTTTGATATTTTAGTATTTTAGAACGTGACAAAACCCCTTCAAAGTGTGTGTGTTTATTGTTTTTTTGGCTGAAGTGTGCGACGAGCAGCTGCGGCTCTCGGAGACGCGTCAAACTCTGTCTCCTCTGTTTTGGGTCGTTTGGTTTGGAGGAAACGAGCTCAGCACACGTCACAGTTTGGTGTCAGTGCAGTTTAAGTCTTAACTGTGTCGCCGCCGTAAAACTACACGTCGTTGTGTCTTTAGGCAAGACACTCGTTGCTTAGAATGAAAGTAGTATGCGAGTGTTACTTTTCATTACAGATGCACCACTCCAGCTTTTACAGTTCCAATATTTTAGATTTTAGATTTTATTACTTATTTTTCTACTATATTTTGACATTTACATTTATAGAATTATGTCTTATTTGACATATGTTGCATTATATTTTAAAATACATTTCCTCTTCTCACAGTTGAAAATCTGGGCTTGAATCCTTTGGGGGAAGACACTGGGACTGCAGACGTCCTCTCCAAACTCATCATCGAAAGTGAGATATTTGAACATCGTTAAAATGTTTTTCATTCAAGCTTTAAGATTTATCAACTGATATTTTTTATTTTAGGAGAAGACAAAAACATCCCTCCGTTGTTTTTCCCTTGTGGTTCGATCAAGAGGGAAGTCCTGCCCACGGCTCTGAAAGAAAACGGTGAGATCATGTTACAGATACAAGTGTCAAATAAACAAAATGAATCTGTTTAAATGAATAAATAAATAAAAACATGTTTGTGTGTTCGGTTTGCAGGAGTTCCTCTGGAGACACTGACAGTTTATCAAACGGCCGAACATCCAGATCTGGAGAAAAACCTCAAGAATTATTTTACTGAGCAGGTAAAGTTTATATTTTGTTCAGTGGCGGAGTGTTTTTTTTTCCTGGTTGCACAGAATCCCTCCATCCTGAGACAAGTGTGAATAATTGGACTACATTTTTGTCTTGTTTTTACTTTGTGAGTCATTATTATTTATTTAAAAATCTGATTCATACATCTGGGTCACATGGCCATTTTTCAACAATAATAACACATTAATGAGTTTTGAACAGGAAGTCAGTGGACCTGTTTCTGTTCCTAAAGCTGCACTGTGTAACTTTTTTGTGGTGTCCATCACCTGCTTGCTACTATGGAGATGCCATTGCTCTGTCTGGAATGTTCCACAGTGTGACATTAAACAGCTTTACTTTACATTTATTCAATTACAGGCGGTTTTATATCTCAAGAAAACCTAGAAAAACAGGTGTTCTGACTGTGAGGGGGGTCGCCTCTCCACAGATCTGACCTGTAACTTGGTCTGGTTGGGTGTCCATGAAGATAGAAAGGTTTAATGCCATACTGCGGAACATTCTAGACAAAGTAATATGAACTATACATCTAAACACAATGTTTCTTTAAGATAAAAAACAATTGTAGAATAATGAAGTATGTTATAGTTTAATACAAAATAATATGAAATACATGAAAAAGCATTGTATGTCTTCTTTAAAGTCATATGTCTGTGTGTTTAGGGCGTTCCTGTGAGTGTGGCGTTCTTCAGTCCCTTCTGGAGTGAAGTTCTGTCTGGAGGTGGTGAGGAGATTATCAGGAGACCAGCTCGCTCAGATTAAAGTACGATTCTGTCAAACTCTTAAACTGTGTTCAGACCGAAGCATCGAGGCGTCCAGTTTACACACAAAGTCTATCTGGACGCGAGTCTAGGGCGTATTTGTGGCGTGTCTTCAGGCGTTAGCACAGTGAGAATCTGCCATCGATGTGGCGCTTCTTGAACATTCAGGCGTCGATGCTCTGAACGAGTGTCCAGGGCGTTGGTGTCAGAAGTTGAAAAAGCTGAACTTTTGGCGTTTGACTCGCCGAGTCAACCAAACATGGACGACTCTCCAGTGACGTAGTGACGATATTATCCTGGAGAAGGAGAAGAAAGAAAAAGACCCGGGACCCACAAACACCAGAACAAGAAATCTACGGCGTGTCACTAGCGGAGGATAAATATATACACTCCTTAACCGCTGATCGTCTCTGCTGATGTGTTTTATATAATAAATACAGTAAAGTCTCTCGACCGGAAAAACAAGGCACTCGCAGACCGCAGCAAGGCTCTGGACGCATGTCACATATTTTTCACCCGTTCGTCCACGGCGTCCAAGACGTGCGTCGGGGGCCTCTGAGCTCAAATGCAAAGGCGTCAAACTACAGACGTCCAGAGTGTTTTTTGATGCTCTGGTCTGAACGCAGAATTAGACCAAGCTGACAGCTGCATGGGGCCAGTTTTAGCCTCTCCGTTTATGCACGTTAGACATTTCCAACTGTTTTTGTTTGTTTCAGTTTGCAGCGATCGGTCCGACCACAGAGGAGGCCATGAGAGCTGAAGGACTCACAGTGAACGCTGTGGCTGTGAAACCTACAGCAGAACATCTGAGCGCAGCCATCCACAAAGCACTGCAGTAACTCAGACTCTACTGCAGTAACTCAGACTTAACTCAGACTTTACTACTGTAACCCAGACTTTAACTGAGACTCTACTGCAGTAACTCAGACTGCAGTAACTGAGACTCTACTGCAGTAACTGAGACTCTACTGCAGTAACCCAGACTCTACTGCAGTAACCCAGACTCTACTGCAGTAACCAGACTCTACTGCAGTAACTCAGACTCTACTGCAGTAACCCAGACTCTACTGCAGTAACTCAGACTCTACTGCAGTAACTCAGACTCTACTGCAGTAACCCAGACTTTAACTGAGACTCTACTGCAGTAACTCAGACTCTACTGCAGTAACTCAGACTCTACTGCAGTAACCGAGACTACTGCAGTACTGCACTGTAACTGAGACTCTACTGCAGTAACCCAGACTCTACTGCAGTAACCCAGACTCTACTGCAGTAACTGAGACTCTACTGCAGTAACCCAGACTCTACTGCAGTAACTGAGACTCTACTGCAGTAACCCAGACTCTACTGCAGTAACTCAGACTCTACTGCAGTAACTGAGACTCTACTGCAGTAACCCAGACTCTACTGCAGTAACCCAGACTCTACTGCAGTAACTCAGACTCTACTGCAGTAACCCAGACTCTACTGCAGTAACTCAGACTCTACTGCAGTAACTCAGACTCTACTACAGTAACTCAGACTCTACTGCAGTAACTCAGACTCTACTGCAGTAACTCAGACTCTACTGCAGTAACTCAGACTCTACTGCAGTAACTCAGACTCTACTGCAGTAACCCAGACTCTACTGCAGTAACTCAGACTCTACTGCAGTAACTCAGACTCTACTACAGTAACTCAGACTCTACTGCAGTAACCCAGACTCTACTGCAGTAACTCAGACTCTACTGCAGTAACCCAGACTCTACTGCAGTAACTGAGACTCTACTGCAGTAACTGAGACTCTACTGCAGTAACCCAGACTCTACTGCAGTAACTCAGACTCTACTGCAGTAACTCAGACTCTACTGCAGTAACTCAGACTCTACTGCAGTAACTCAGACTCTACTGCAGTAACTCAGACTCTACTGCAGTAACCCAGACTCTACTGCAGTAACTCAGACTCTACTGCAGTAACTGAGACTCTACTGCAGTAACTGAGACTCTACTGCAGTAACTGAGACTCTACTGCAGTAACCCAGACTCTACTGCAGTAACTCAGACTCTACTGCAGTAACTCAGACTCTACTGCAGTAACTGAGACTCTACTGCAGTAACCCAGACTCTACTGCAGTAACTCAGACTCTACTGCAGTAACCCAGACTCTACTGCAGTAACCCAGACTCTACTGCAGTAACTCAGACTCTACTACAGTAACCCAGACTCTACTGCAGTAACTCAGACTTTAACTCAGACTTTACTACTGTAACCCAGACTTTAACTGAGACTCTACTGCAGTAACCCAGACTCTACTGCAGTAACCCAGACTCTACTGCAGTAACCCAGACTCTACTACAGTAACCCAGACTCTACTGCAGTAACCCAGTAACTGAGACTCTACTGCAGTAACCGAGACTCTACTACAGTAACCCAGACTCTACTGCAGTAACCCAGACTCTACTGCAGTAACTGAGACTCTACTGCAGTAAATGAGACTCTTGTCTATCCAGGGGTTTCAGAATTATAGGATCTAAAATCTAGGACCGTTGCCTTAAGAATCAACAATTTAAAACAAACTATTACATCTAGGGAATTGGGAAAAAGTCCTTAAAATGCTGTAAGAGGAAGCTGAAGCTCATGAATACATCCTTCCAGTGTTTGTGAACAGAACACCTGTGCTCTAAAAACTTACACTGTTTCATACATTTTCAACGGGAGAGTTAGTATTAGCTTCCAAACATCACAAACTCTTATAAACCAGGTTCTGTTTTGGCCACTGACAATCACTCCAGAGCCTCGTTAGAAAACAAAATTGGTTGGTGCAGTAATTAGAGCCAAAATGATCATAAGAGCGAACTACCACGTAATTAATATTCCTTAAATCGAATGTTATTACGAAACTAATCACAATATCTGACGAGCACCAAAGATTTGCCAGTTTTATGTTTTATTTTTATTTCATCAAGCGTCACAAACACTGCAGACGTCAGTGAACTTTAGAAACTGGAGCTGGAAGTTTAAGTTAATGAACATAATATAATCAACCACCACTAGTCTGCGCTGTCTAAAAACGTCCAAATTCATGTTTTTATTTTGCTTTTCTATTAAAATAAATAGGACAGAATGTAAATATGAGTACAGAAGAGTGTGCAGATCTTCTAAACTTTAAACCCACGTCCTGTTTAACTTATACAAGTCTGAGATAAAATGTTTTTTATTTTGTCTGTTAAGTTATTGCTTTAAATGTGCTCTTGTTATTGTTTGTAAAGATTTAGTTAAGTTTAAAAAGTGTGTCTGGTGTAAAGGCATTCAACTGTGTAAAGTAAAATAATGAATGAAAAAAATATTTTGGACACACGAGATGTAAATTGTTATTATTTAAATGTTATAATATCAGAAATGAAAAAGAAATAAAAGTGGCATTAAACTTCTACAAACTTCTCTTACTTCTAAAACTCAATATTACAATTCCAAACTTTTGTGTTTTTTTTGCTTTCTAGAATAAAAAAATTTCAGATGTACCTTTATAACTTAACATTTTTTGAACAAAATCTCCAAATTCCAATCCACAAATGTTGAATCTTCTCATCTTATGGCTTAAAGGTGCACTGTGTAGCTTTTCTAGTCCGCAGGAAGTCCGCCACAAACCTGTTTCCACGGCGACGTCATTGCTTTGTAGGTTTGGAAAGTTTCACAGTACGGCATTAAACTCTTAGGTGTCGCATTTATTCAGTTACAGGTGTTTTACGGCTCAAAAATACAACAAAAACGTGAATTTCTACAGTGAGTGCGCTCGCCTCTCCACAGATCTGACCCGTAACTTGGTCTAGAGGCATTGTAGGCTTGTCTCCGTGGGAATACATAAGTTAAATGCCGTACTGTGGGACATTCTAGACAAAGCAATAACAATTTTATGAAGACAAACAAGTGGCGGACGCTCCAAAAGAAAGTTACACGGTGAAACTTTAATGTCGTTTCAAGTTTTTCGAGTTGAACAATGGCTCCACTTTTGTTTATTTATCAGGGACGGGACAAGACACAATTTCCGCAATACGAGACGAGATACAAGATCGGGTCCACAAAAACAAGACGAGACGAGATTTTAACATAATTCCTAATATTTCAAAGTTAAAAGTTTGCTTTATTGTCAATTTCTTCGCATGTACAAGACATAAAAAGGAATTGAAATTACGTTTCTCTCTATCTAGGCTGAGCAGATGACCCTGTTCACCCGGGACAGTCCCAGTTTTGAGCCTGTGTCCCCTGTCCCAGCAGATTTATACAAAACCAGAGATTTGACCCAGTTTTATACAAGAAATGTTCCAGGTGTCAGGTGTATTTTTGACCAATTTGATCCAAACCAGGTCTAAACCAGAACTAAACTAAACGGGAAACGGCCGTTATCCGTTTTTTCCCATTTTTCATTTAAACACAAAATCGAAAACTGAAAAAACGAATCATTATCTGTTTTTTCATTTTGGTTTTGGAGACAAATAATGAAGAAAATAGTTGTGTTTTCTTATTTTTGGTTTTATTTTGAAAAACAAATGAACGAACGACGCACAGATTGAGCTACTTCGAAGACTTTGAACTTTGTGCCAGTTTTTGTTTCATGACACTTAAACAGCAAACTCCACCTGCGATTTCTCACCTCTGTTGAGTATTTAGTCTTGATTCTAGTTTTAGTATTGATCAGTAAACGTTTTAAGCCCCCGTTACGTGATATTTTAGTGGTCAGGTTCCGTTTGTCGACTCTTGAAGCTCGTTTCAGTTCGTTCAAAACCAGCGACCCGCGATTCACACTTTAACACAATGTAGTTCCATCTGCCTACAGTAAAAAAAACACAAAGCTCCACTCTTCTCACCCGGGTGTTTAAACCGAACTGCAAAAATCACACCTGGGAGTGGGCGGAGTCTCACCTGGAAGTGGGAGGAGCCTCTGTCGCTCTATATAAGTCTATGGGACGCTCACAGATTGTATTTTTTAAAGAGACGGAGTAAAAACAAAGCCACGATGCTGACTCTTATCCAGCGGAGACCCTTTTATTTTGTGTTTTTGTCGATTTTGTTGACGGGCATTAGTTCAGATGCGGAGAGACTTTTCCATCAGAGGGACCACTCGGACCTGCAGGCTTTAAACCAGCACCGAGCCCAGCCAATCACAGACCCCCACACTGCAGAGGTGAGTGACCACAGCCAATCACAGACCCCCACACTGCAGAGGTGAGTGACCAGAGACAATTTTTTTTATTATTACAGAAACATAACAAGACAAAACAGCTTCCTCGCTCTGTTTTTTTATGAAGTTTTGGTCTTTCAAACATATTTATAAATTAAGGCTTGCGAAAAAGTGCGCACGGTTCAAAAATTTCAACGAGCCGTAACCCAGGAACGACTCAAGGGACTGAGCTAAAATTTGAGATTCTTTCATTTGGTGGTTTTAGAAATATTTTGAAATTTTTTCAGCCTACACACACACACACACACACACACACACACATACATATATACACATACATAATTTAAAGCCAAAATGAATCAAAAACAAACTTGACAAACATGTAAACTTTAATTGATGCAGATAATACGTACAACAAAAATCAATACAAGAAACTGAGGAAGTGGTTAAAAATAAACTCCTAATTCTTCTGTAATTTTGAGTGTTTTAATAGATTTAATGTTACAAATAGTTTCCAGTGTTTGAAGATCATTTTTGATGTCGAGAATAATGATTTTGAAAAGGGGTCTGGAATTGGAGAATTTGGATTTATGGATGTGAAACCAGGTTTACTAAATATTCGTTACAACTATGAGATAAAAGTGTAACAGCAGGGTTCCCACGGTCATGGAAATCTTGGAAAAGTCATGGAAATTGAAAATGTCCTTTTCCAGGATAAAGATAAAGATATGAAATTTTGTACATTTAGTGAAGGTTTTGGAAAAGTCATGGAATTATAGTATCTCCTTCACACAACTCCAGGGTTCTGTTAAGTTCTCACGAGTCTGTTCTGATTATTTGTGAACGTCTGCGTCTTTTGTTTAAAAGTGACGACAATAAATGCACTGACAGGATTTTGTGTGCACCATAAAGTGAGTGGAAAGAGTTCACATTTCATATTTAGCCCTAAAAGTCTGATCAAGTCTATACATGTAGGTGCTGTAAAGTCATGGAAAATTCACTTTAGCTCATGAAAAAGTCATGGAAAGTTTTGATCCATAGGCATGAAAGACGGTAACTTTACAGCAGACAAAAGTGCGCCATTTTGTGCGCCCCAGGTCCTCACACCCAGGGCACTAATCAGTGTAGGATCACCACTGCTTCTAACGGCATTACGTCCTCAAAAACAGACCTGGAGTTGTGTTCGGTTTTATCTGTCTGCATCTGCAAAGCTCAAAATGCTCTGTTCCACTTTGTGATGTCATGATGAGGTAGTTTTCAAGTGAACAGTTTCTTTTACTTTTAGATCAGTAGAGATTGACAATTCCAGGACCTGAAATGATCCAAATGATTCGATAGGCAAGGCAAGTTTATTTGTACAGCAAGTTCGTACACAAAGTAATTCAAAGTGCTTTACAGAATAAGAAATACATTAAAATCATAATAAAAACAAATCAAACATAAATAATCATGAAGATTAAAATTAAAAAAGAGAGACATAAATTGGAGAGAAGAGTGCGGAATGAAAACCTTTCAGTTATTTGCACAGTTAAACAGAAATGTTTAGAGTCTGGATTTAAACAGCGTCCAGAAGAGTCTGTCTCACATGTTCAGACTGTTCCAGGTTTTAGCTGCATGAACCTGAAACTCTGACTCCCCTTGTTTAGTCGTGACTCTGGGCACCAGCAGGAGTTGGTCCCTGAGCTCCTCAGAGTGTAGATGTTCATATGACACTAACATGTCACAGATGGACTTTGGTGCTCGAATGGAGCACTTGTACAAGCAGAGCTGCTTTAAAGTCTCTGAGCCACAGGAGCCAGAGCAGAGACCTGAGACCAGGACTTATGTGCTCGTACTTCCTAGTTCGAGTCAGGACGAGCTGAGCGTTCTGGATGTTCTGATGTTCTGGATGTTTGGTGTTCTGGATGTTCTGCAGCGTCTCACAGCTCGTTTGGAGAGCAGTGAGCAGCATTAAGTATCTAAACTCATGGATAAGTTTCTCCAAGTCTGCTTTAGACAGTAAACCTTTGATTTTTCCTGTTTTTTAGATGGTAAAAGGCTGCAGATGTTATTGATTTGATGTGGCTGTTAAAGTCAAGTCTGTCCATTATTACCCTGAGATTTCTTGCCTGATTTGAAGGTTTTAGAGCGAGAGACTGGAGGTGATGCTGACACTGTCCCTTTGTTTCTGTGGACCAAACACTATGACTTCAGTCTTGTCAGAGTTTAGCTGGAGAAAATTGTTTTGCATCCACACACTGATCTGTTGGATGCAGTGACCAAGTGAGTCCACTGGTCCATAGTCTCCTGCTGCCAGAGAGACGTAGATCTGAGTGTCGTCTGCATAATTAGGACACGATTGCTGCTTATTAACTGGCCTAATGGCAGCATGTAGAGATTGAACAACAGGGGGCCCAGGATGACCCTGAGGCACCCCACAGGTCAATGTGATTGAGACACAGTTTCCAATTTCAACAAGTGAAGGTGTATGGAGTTTAAAAGAGTTTAAAAACACACTGGAGCACTTCCCGTATCACCTCATGACATCACAAGGTGGAACGGAGTGTTGAACTCAGCCTAAATGTGCAGGGTTTCTGTGTTAAACATGTGTGAATGAAACAAAAAGCACAACTCCAGGTCTGTTTGTGATGAGGAAACTTGATTATAACGTAGATCAGAAAACGCAAAATGGGCTTTTTATACGAACTGTAAATGTAAGTAGAGCGTTCTGAATGTACAAAGAAAGATAAGACTGACATTATTTTTGTTGCCATTTCCCCAGTTTTCCAACAGTATCGACACATCAGTAAAAATCGACGGAAATAATAATAAAGTTCTGTTTTGTTCCGTAGATGTTCCTGTCCAGATACGGGTTCCTGAGGCCGGTGAAGTGGGAGGAGCAGCTCTACGAAGAACCGGAGGAGCCAGACTTTTCGTTTTTAGAGTTAAACGAGTTTAACATCGAGGAGGGCTCCGCTGCGCCGCGCTCACGAGACGCCGACCGCCCAAACGAACAAAAACCACACGACCCACAGTTCGTCAGCGCGCTCAGAGACTTCCAGAAGCTGTCCGGACTCAGCGTGACCGGGGTTTTCGACGAAGCCACGAAAAACGCCATGAACCGACCCAGGTGTGGAGTCCCGGACGTAGAAGCTGAGACGTTTTTTGAAGAAGATCTGGACAATTCCGAGATTGAAAAGTTTAGAAAAAGATGAAAATTTGGACAAGAATTTTGAAAATAGTGCAAACCACAGCAAACCGAATATTGACGATTCTGAAATTGAAAGTTTTGAAAAAGTTGAAAATTTTTGACGAGAATTTTGAGACCATTTCAAGTAACTCTTCAGAAGATGATTTACAAAATTTTAACGACAAAAACTCAAATTTCAATGAAAAGACACACCCAAAATTTATGAAAAACTTTGACCCAATTGCAAACCATACTGATTTTCATAATAGTAATGGAAAATTTGTGGTTGAAACTTCAGATACTGAAAATTTTGATAATTTTGAGAACTCTTCTGGAAATTATTTTGAAAATTTTAACAATATAAACAAAACTATTCATAATTTTTCCAGTGAAACAGACTCAAAAATGTCCAACTTTGACCCAATTGGAAACCATACTAATTTCAATAATAATTCTGGAAAATTTGCAATTGAAACTTCAGATATTGGAAATTTAGAACATTTTGAAAACTCTTCTGGAAATTATTTTGAAAATCTTAATATAAACAAAACTTTTCATAACGTTTCCAATGAAACAGACTCAAAAATGACTAGCTTTGATAATAGTACTGGAAAATTTGCGATTGAAACTTCAAATATTGAAAATTTTGATAATTTTGCGGATTCTTCTGGAAATTATTTTGAAAATTTTAACAATATAAACAATACTTTTGATAACTTTTCCAGTGACTCAAAAATGCCTAAAAATTTTCACCCAACTGGAGACCATACTTCCATAAATAGTAGTACTGGCAAAATGGTGATTGAAAATTCAAATATTGACAATTTGAACACAACTTTTGAGAATGAAACAGCATTTTATTTTGGTGGTAGCAATCTTTATAATTTTGAAAATGAAACTGTACTGAATTTGACCAATTTTAACCCTAATGGATACACAACGATAACAGACATTTCACAAAACTATGAAACAGAAAAACTGAACATTGAAATTAAAGAATGGCCTCCAAATAATCAAAGCAAAATTTCAAACTATCAAACTTTGAAGATGACTTTCAGTAATATGGTGAATTTGAATGAAACAAACTTGAATTTTACCAGAAATTTTTACCAAATTTCAAACATTTCACAGGATAATAGTTCTGACGCAACGGTTACTGAAACAGAATTTGACAAACCTCTTATTGAAATGTCTGAAA
This sequence comes from Boleophthalmus pectinirostris, assembly GCF_026225935.1. Lineage (NCBI taxonomy): Eukaryota > Metazoa > Chordata > Actinopteri > Gobiiformes > Gobiidae > Boleophthalmus > Boleophthalmus pectinirostris. Next base: position 36,878,813 of record NW_026571047.1, read on the forward strand.
TTGGAAATCTCAACAAAAGTTTTGATCCAAACTACAATTCTTCTGTAGATTTGTTCTTAAATTTTAACAACACACACAGCTCTCACAAAAACAGTTTGAATTTGTCCAGAAATTTTGACCCAAATTTGAACGATACAAATTTGAATAACTTTTCAAATGAAGCTGTCTCGATTTTCAATGAGACAAACACAAATTCTTCTAACAAATTTGACCAATTCTTGCTTAACACTGCTGTTGAGAATATCCAAAATAGAACAGAATATCTTGATACGGAAATCAGCTTTTTTAATGGAACTATTTTAAATTCTACCAACATTTTTGATCCAATTTCTAATGACACAACAAGAGAAATGATGCATCAGAATAGTACAGATATAAAAGCTGTTGAATCGAAGAAAAATTTTGTTATTGGCGATTTATTTTTCACAAACCTTTCCAATGAAACAAATTCTACCACCAATTTTGACCCAATTTCTAATTACACTGGTGTAGAAAGTGTGCTCCAAAATAGTACAGATAAAAAAGCTGTTAAAACTACAAATTCCACAATGGACAATTTCAAATTTAGACTCAAATTAAATTCAAATTTTGACCCAAATGACAATTATACTGAAATAGAAAATATGCAGCAAAATAGTACTGACAAAAGAGCCACTGAAACTAAAATTTCTACTGTTGACAATTTAAATTTTCAAAAGTTTTTGAATGAAACAAATAAAAATTTGACCACCAATTTTGACCCAATTTCCAACAACGCTACTAAAGAAAATCTGCATCTAAACAGTACAGAGATAGAATCTTTTGAAATCAACTTTTTCCACAAAACTGACTTTAATTCTTCAACAAATCTTGATGAAATTGACAATGAAATGATGCAGCAAAACAGTACAAACAAAATAAATAATGAAACTTCAAAAAATTCTACCACCGAAATTAAAAATGAACATTTAAATTCTAGTTTTGATCACATTTCCAATTACACTAATACGGAAAATATGTTCCAAAATAGTACAGAAATGAGCATTAAAACTACAAATTCCATTCGGGACATTTTAAATTTTAGAAACTATTCAAATTTTGACAAACAAGCCACAGAAACCAAAAATTCTACTGCCAATTTTGACCAAATTTCCAACACTACTAAAGAAAACCTTCATCAAAACAGTTCAGAGAGAGAAGCTTTTGAAATAAACTTTTTCAGCAAAACTGACTTAAATTCTTCTTCAAATCTTGCCGAAATTGACAATGAGACTATGATAGAAATGATGCACCAAAACAATACAGACAAAATAAAAAAGAAAACCATCGAAATTGAAAATTTTGACCAAATTTCCAATGACACTTATACAGAAAATATGCTCCAAAACAGGACAGAAAATGGCATTAAAACTTCAAATTCTACTCTGGACAATTTATATTTTAGAAACTCTACTATAGAAAATATGCAGCAAAATTTTACTGTTCACAATTTAAATTTTCAAAACTTTTCGACTGAAACAAATCAAAATTCAACCACAGAATTTGAGCAAAGCGCTAATAAAACTACAAACAAAACACAACAACAAAACATGGACAAAACAAGTTCTGGAATCACAGAAACTGTTGAAAATCCCGCGGTTACTCGTCGGAAGCGCCACCTCGCGTCCGTGTTGTCCGGGCGCAGACGGAGGCGCAGGGAGGCCGGCGGGTACATGGCGTTTTCGAAGAGCGTCCTGAGGTGGCGTCTGATGGGAGAAGGTTACAGCAGCCAGCTCTCGGTGGAGGAGCAGAGGTACGTCTTCAGACTGGCCTTCAGGATGTGGAGCGAGGTCTGCCCCCTGGAGTTCATCGAGGACACTGCGTCGCCGCTGGAGGAGATCGACATCCGGCTCGGGTTTGGGACAGGTGACGGAAATACTTATATTAAAGATGCACTGTGTAACTTTTCTGAGGGGGCTTGACAACGTCCACCACCTACTCCAGGGATAAGTTATTGCTTTGCGTAGAATATTCCACAGTTTTGCAGCTGCCATTCGTGATTAGACTGGCAGACGTCCACATTTACCTGAGACAGTCCCAGTTTTGAGCCTGTGTCCCCTGTCGCTGCAGATTTATACAAAACCAATCCAAAGAAATGTCCCTGGTGTCTCTATTTTTGACCAATTTGATCCCAAGCCAACAGTAAAGAGAGACATACATTGACATTTGTTTAGTTAAAACACAGAAAAGCAGCTTAAAAACGACCAAAACACAAAGAAAATGTGACTCTACTGACTCATGTTCGTCATGAATGGGCCGAGTGCAGAACAATTCTCCTTAATTATGCACTCGTTTCACCATTTTATTCAGGGTTCCCACAGTCATGGAAATCCTGGAAAAGCCATGGACACTGAAAATGTCATTTTCCAAAGCCAAAAAAAAGTCATTTTTTAAATTTAATAGATCGTTTTCAACTTTTGTTTAAAAGAGGCGACAATAAATAAATAAATGCACTGACAGGATTTTGAATGTTAAAAAACTATAATCCCAAACCATAAGGTGAGTGGAAAGAGTTATTTAAAGTTAATTTCATATTTAGCCCTCAAATTCTGATCAATTCTGCTGTGATGTCATGGAAAATTCACTTTTTTTTTTTTTAAGTTTTGAAATTTTGTCAGTGAGAAAGAGTGGGAACCCTGTTTATTATTTGACTTTGAAAATCTGGTCACGTTAGGGGAGGACAAGTTCCACACCTGCTGTATACTGGTGGGGAAAAATGGTAGCTTTAAACGTACCTATCTTACATTTATTCATTTATAGCTGTTTTTTATTCAGCAATAATACCTTAAAAACATGCTTTCATAGTCTGCACAGATGTGACCAGTAACTCGGCTTTGTGGTCTTCATGGCGTCAGCTAAGGCTCGGTGTCATCAAGAAGTTGCCAATACGACACATACCTCGATACGTAGAAAATGCTCCTGGTCCACCTCTAAGTGTCCCTAATGTCGAACAGTGTAGTTTTATGTAGTTATATTTTTATATTTGACGTGTTTGTTGTTTCGGTGCAGGGCGTCACTTGGGCTGTCAGCAGAGGTTTGACGGTTCGGGGAGGGAGTTCGCTCACGCCTGGTTTTTAGGCGACATCCACTTTGACGACGACGAACACTTCACTGGACCCAGCGCAGGGAAAGGCATCAGTCTGCTCAAGGTACATGCACTTACAGTATACAGACTGGGTTTAAGTCTGGACACAACAGAAGATTTATGGGTCACTCCTTTCAGTAGTTTCTGTAGTGAATATAAACCCCGATCTGTTGCCTGCAGGTGGCGGTTCATGAGATCGGTCACGTCCTGGGCCTCCCGCACATCCACAGACCCGGCTCCATCATGCAGCCCAGTTACCTGCCTCACGAGTCCAGCTTCGAGGTCGACTGGATGGACCGCAAAGCCATTCAGAACCTCTACGGTGAGAAAGGCTCGTTTACTATTTATGTTTTTAGGTTCTTTATTCAGACCAAGAGTTTGTTTTCGTAGCTGACAGTTTCGACTGCTCATTAGTGGTCTTCCTAACACGTGATGTTACTGTGACGTGTTGCTCAGCTGATTTAAACAGGTTTTGGCGCTGTCTTCCTACCAAACAAACCTTGTAATAAAACACAAAGCAGAACAGGAACAACAGTCTTTGTGATCGGAGATTTAGGCTACGTTCAGACTGCAGGGTTTAACGCTCAATTCGGATTTGTTTGTGAAATCTGATGTTTTTTCGAGGTCGTTCACATTTCCAGTTAAATGTGACTTGTATGTGACTCCAGTGTGAACATTAAACAGCCCAAAAGTGTCCCACATGTGACACTGGAGACACGACGACGTCAACCGCAGCGAGCGTCTCTGTGTTTACGGAAGTTGTCCAAACATGGACGCAGCATCGAGCACCTGGAGATTTTAAAGTTCCTCTCGTACCGGAGCCAGAACATGAACAACTTACTTGTTTTAAGGAGGAGATTGAGAAGGAGAAGGACGAGGTTTTTGGTGGTGGTGTTTTGTGGTGAGTGGTGATGTGCTTCACTTCAGTGACATGGAGTTCATTAACAATTTTCGCCGACTTCAGCGCAGAATAGTGACGTTTGTGTCTTGTTGATAACGTGTAGGTGGATGAATGCACTTTGGCCGTTCAGACTGAAGTCACATGTCAAAAGATCAGATATGTATCAGTTTCAGGAGCACATATCCAAGTGTCCTGGGTCACATTTGAAAAAATCGGATCTGTGTGGTTCAGACTGTCATTAAAAGATCAGATACAGGAACATAGAGCCAAAAAATCGGATTTGGGTCACTTCAGGCTGCAGTCTGAACGCAGCCTTAGATTCTCCTCTTGTCGGTGGTGTGTGCTTTTTGTCGCACGTTTAAAAATTGTTTAAGACTGAAAAATCCTGTAGTGTGTGGGGGTCTTAAGACTCTGGCTCAGTTGTGGTTGTAATACCTTTTCTAAAACTGTATGAGTGCAGGTTACGGACATTTTTCTGTAGTTAATTTCTTTATTTTGATCTGTCCTCCCGTGCGTTCGCTCAGGTGGCTGTAGGGGGCGCTTCAACACCGTGTTCGACTGGATCCGCAGAGAGAGGACGGCGCTCGGGGAGGTGGTGATCAGGTTCAACACGTACTTCATGAGGCAGGGCTGGTACTGGCTCTACGAGAACCGCAACAACAGGACCAGGTACGGCGACCCGGTGTCCCTGCAGAGCGGCTGGAGGGGGCTGCCTCTGAGCGGGGTGGACGCCTTCGTGCACGTGTGGAGCCGCAGGACCGACCGCGTATACTTCTTTAAAGGTACAATATAAACATGTACTACATAAAATACCTACGGCTTTAAAGGTAAAATGTAAATATGATCTGATCTGTTCTAATGTCATTTCCTCGTCACAAACAGACCTGGAGTTGTGTTTTGTTTCAGTCACATGTTTAACACACAAACCCTGAAGATTTAAGCTCAGTTCCTCTCTCAAACTAAACATTCTTTTCCAACTTGTGATGTCAAGTGCTCCACTGTGTTTTTAAACTCCAAACACCTTCATTAAAATCTTTGGATGATTTCAGCCCTCAATTTCTCCACTCAATTTAATTTCTCTCCAGAGACCAGATCAGGAATCAGAACACACTAGAGGGTTCACAAAAACCCCGGAAGTGCAAGTTTGGGCACCAGCCAATCAGCGAAGAGCCAGACATTCCGTGTTGTCACCGATTCCTGAGATTGAGGATTTAAAGACGGAACAAAGAGAATTTTTGGTGAATTTTATCAAGGGGAAAGAAGTTATTGTCCTTCTTCCTATGGGATTTGGTGCATTACATACGTCACGACCAAACAGCAGCGATTGGTTAAATAAAAAAAGTACCCGCCTACCGTCGAGCGAACGAATCCTGATGCTGCGAGGTCAGACGGTTTCCATGAAGTGAAACCGTCTGATGAATCAGGCTACTGAAATTGCCATTTCTCTAAACAAAACTACCACTTGATGACATCACAAGGTGAAACCGAGTATTTTGAGTTTGTAAATGTAAACAGACTCTCAGAGACTGTCATGGTAATTCTAACAGCAACTAGTATGCTAACTGTGCACTTCTTGATTATCAGATATTTTGACTCCAAGAGCTGGTTATATAATATATCTGTACTGGGCCAAGCTCATTTTGCTCAAATATACATGTGGAAAAATTGGGTACAGCCCCTTTTAGATAAGGGCTGGGCAATTATTTTTTCCATGGGGCCAAATGAGAAACAGAAAATATTGTGGAGGCCAAAATGCTTAACTCAATCCTGCATAATATTAATTTTATTTCTTTATTATAAAAGCAGAAAATATCATTGTTTTGACGAGCTGCTCAGACTGGGAACAGTTTATGTTCTGACTAATCAATGAAAAAGTGAGGCTGCTGAATGAAAAATGTCATAAAAAACACCTCTAAAATAAAAGCAAAGCAGCTTTAGTCTATGAATGAAGTAAACTTTATAAAATATGTTTATTTTGTAATTCTAAATGATCTTACGGACCGGACCAGTCAGAGTCGACCAAATGTATGTGGCCCAGAAGCTGAACAATGCCAAGGTCTGGAATAAGATTTAAAAAATATGTTTAACCCCCAAAAGCAAACAAACAAAAACTATACAATCCTAAAACGTGTACACTGAATTACAGTTATGGCATTGCATTTATAGGAGCAAATTTGGAGCCAGGTCCATACTTGGAAAAGGAATTTATTTACAAAAATAGTGAAATAAAAACGCCAGGATCATGTAGAGTGGGTTATATGAACATTTTAAAACCAAAATGACGAGGTTCACAGCAGCAGGTACAGAGAGAGGGGAGATGATTTTTCAGTGTAAAGTTAATTGGAGCCAGAGTTGATGGAGCCAGAAGTTCCCCCATGTTCACTTCCTGTCCATTTACATACAGTCTGTGTGTAAACCAGATGGTTAAAGGAAAATATCTACAGTCGTATAAATGTTTCTGTGATTCCTGTATTTCTTTTTCCTCCTGTGTCCAGGTTCTCAGTTCTGGAGGTACGACACAGACCAGGACCAGGTGTTCAGGAGAGACCCAGAGGGACTGACCTACCCCAGACTCATCTCCGAGGGCTTCCCCGGCGTCCCCTCGCCCATCGACACCGCCGTGTTCGACCGCAGAGACGGACACATCTACTTCTTCAAGGGGGCGCTGGTGAGCAACACGAACGTTATTATACAAGAGATGTGTATTTTCTACCATTCTAACACTGCAGTGCAAATCAATACAACAGAGAGCGACAGAACCTCTTTCTAGAGTAAATATAAAAGCTGTGGCCTTCGATGGGAACAGTTAGAGGCTGTAAACTATGGTCAATGGTAAATGGTCACATTTTTCTATAGAGCTTTTCCACCTTCAAGGCTCAATTCGCTTTACAACAAGGAACCACTCACCCATTCACACACCAGTGCACACAGACACTGTGGGCAAGGTGGGTTAAGTGTCTTGCCCAAGGACACAACTATGAACCACTAGCCTTTGATTCATGCACAAATCAGTCAAAATGAGACAATATAATGATAATAGGTGTTTAATGAACTTCAGCACAAGTTCACAAATCACTTGGTGAGCGACTTGGAAAGGTTGTAAAGTTTTGGGGTTTTTTTTATTTGAAAAAAAAAAAAAGGTGTTGTTTATGTACAATAGACAATATCAGGGTTGGGCAATTATTTTTTCCATGGGGCCACATGAGAAACAGAAAATATTGTGGAGGCCAAACTGCTGAACTAATTTCTGCATAATATTAATTGTATTTCTTAATAAAAAAAAGTAGTAAATATAATTGTTTTGATGAGCTGCTCAGACTGGGAAGAGTGAGGTTGTCTTACAAAAAATGTCCTCCTCTCCTCCCTCTTTCTTCCCTTTCTCCTCCTCTCCTCTCTCTCTCTCTCCTCCCTCTCTCTTTCTCCTCCTCTCCTCCTCTCCTCCTCCCTCTTCTTCCCTTTCTCCTCCTCTCCTCTCTCTCTCTCTCTCTCCTCTCTCTCTCCTCTCCTCCTCTCCTCTCTCTCCTCTCTCTCTCTCCTCCCTCTTTCTCCCTCTCTCTCCTCCTCTCCTCTCTCTCTCCTCCCTCTTTCTTCCCTTTCTCCTCCTCTCTCTCTCTCCTCTCTCCTTCCTCTCCTCTCCCTCTTCCTCTTCTCCTTCTCCTCTCTCCTCTCTCCTCTCTCCTCTCTCTCCCTCCTCTCTTCTCTCTCCTCCTCTCCTCCTCTCTCTCTCTCTCTCTCTCCTCCCTCTCTTCTCTCCTCTCTCTCTCCTCTCTCCTCCTCTCCTCTCCTCTCTCCTCTCTCCTCCTCTCTCTCCTCCTCCTCCTCTCCTCCTCTCCTCTCTCTCCTCTCTCTCTCTTCCTCCTCTCCTCTCCTCTCTCCTCTCTCCTCCTCTCCTCCTCTCCTCTCCTCTCTCCTCCTCCTCCCTCTCCTCCTCCTCCTCCTCCTCCTCTCCTCCTCTCTCCTCTCCTCCTCTCTCCTCTCTCTCTCCTCTCTCCTCTCTCCTCTCTCTCCTCTCTCCTCCTCCTCCTCCTCTCCTCCTCTCCTCCTCTCTCCTCCTCTCCTCTCCTCCTCTCCTCCTCTCCTCTCTCCTCCTCTCCTCTCTCCTCCTCCTCCTCCTCTCCTCCTCTCTCCTCTCCTCCTCTCCTCCTCTCCTCCTCTCTCCTCTCTCCTCCCTCCTCCTCTCCTCTCTCCTCCTCTCCTCTCCTCCTCTCCTCCTCTCCCTCCCTCCTCTCCTCCCTCCTCCCTCCTTCCCTCAGGTGTTTGCTTTCAGCGTGGACTCCGGTCGTGTTTCTCGTGGTTTCCCTAAACGTCTCCGCTCGGCGTTTCCTCCTCTGGACCCTGGGGACCACCCCGACTCCCACCTGGACGCCGCCTACTTCTCCTACTCCCACAATGCACTGTTCCTGTTCAAAGACACGTCCTTCTGGCAGGTGACGAACGGCAGGGACCGCGGGAGACGCCCGCACCTGCCGAAGAACTCGCTCCTGCCGCAGAGACAGATCCACGAGCGCTGGTTCGACATCTGCAACGTGCACCCCGCCTCGCTCAAACTCAACCCCTGAGGTCTACTGTGTCGCTGTTCTGGTCCGTCACCTGCTTGTTTCCATGGATACGTCACTGCTCTGCCTGGAATGTTCCGCAGTGTGACTTTAAACAGCTCTACTTTACATTTATTCACTTACAATTAGTTTTATCGCCCAAAAACACCGTGAAAAACAAACATTCTGACTGTGAGTGGGTCGCCTCTCCACAGATCTGACCCGTAACCTTGGTCTTGGTTTGGTCTCCGTGGCGATAAAAAGGTTTAATGCAACACTGTGGAACATTCCAGTCAAAGCAATAACTAAATATCCATGGAGAAAAGCGTCTGACGGACCCTCCACCCTCCGGGAAAGTTACACAACGCGTCAAAGTTCAAGAACAGGAGGATAAATGATACTTCGCAGTGACGTCACGCTGGGGTGTTCTGCATGGATGTCTATGGCGGAATGTTAAGCAGTCGCTGTGGTGTCAAAATGCACACATTGGCAAACCTCGGCCGTTCGAAGAAGCTGAAAATGTGTGCAAAATGGATTTAAAGAGCACATTTCCAGGAGCTTGTGATCAGAGTGTTTACGGATCTTTTTAGGAGTTTGATTTTCAACAAAAACATCAGAGTGACTGAAACTGAAAACTGAAAAACTATTGGTTAACGCTGGCTAGGTTGTGACTAGAGTTCTGAGCTCCTGCCCACATCTGCAAAGAATTGTAATTTTCATTCCCGCTCCCACTTGCATCCGTGATATTTTGTCCTGCTCCCCCCGCAAGATGGAAACGTTCTCTTTCTTAAACTCTATCCAACACGGAGAAGCAGAAAGGAATTAGATTAGACAACATCTGCAAGCTCAGGCTGCTTAAAATGTTTTTATTAATGCCAAATAAAATATCCAGCACAAATGATGCATGATCGGCAAACATGAATCATTTGTATATTTGACTTTACACTCATATTTAGTTTGCGGGACTGCAGTTTATCATCCCACCCGCCCGCTCCCGAATTGTGCAGTCCTGCTCCCACTCCCGCGCCTGCAAAGAGCTTTCAAAATGTGTCCCGCGCCGCACTGTTTTGCGTTGGGTCCCACGGGTGCAGGGCTCTAATTGTGACCGTAACGTTACCTGTTGTAGTTTCATCTGCAGCTCTGTTCGCACGGGATCAGTTTTACCTGTGGACCTTTGGTGATTTGTAATAACTGCGGAGGATTCCTGAGATCTTAATCCCGTGCGAATGCTCCATGTCTGTCATTTGTGAAGTAAAAATTCTGCTGCAAATGACCTACTATATTTCGCTAAACACAGACGTCCGGTGATATACTCGTCTCGTGCGAATCTAAATCTCAGGGTTTTTTGTTATAATTGCGCCTTTTCTGTCTCTTTCTTTTCTTTCCACGTTCTTTTCTCTTTCAATCTCAGTCAACGTCAGTAAAATAGAGTCATTTACACACTTTCCAAATTATCAGACGACCCCAGGCTGTACTTATAGGGCTAAAGTCAGGTCTTTCTGATCAGATTGTGTAAAAACAAAACTCAGATTAAAGTCTAAATCGAGTTTCAGACAGAGCAGTGCCTCTAGTTAGCATCACACCACCAGGGAAATGTTGATGACACCAGCTGCAAAGTAAAAGTAAGTAAATATGCTATTAAAAAAATCTAAACAAATAACTATTAAGAGATTTTAAAAAATGCTTAAATCTGTCCATTCTAGAATCTGTTCTAATTAGAATAGTAGAAATACTTTGAATAGAGTTGTACTATTACTATTACTAAACACTCTCTAGCCTAAATATTATTGTATTTATTTATTTTAGTTGGACAAAAACAGACGTTAAACTCCTGTTGGCTGAACTTAAAGACTGTAAATTAAAAGAGAAAAAAGGCGTCGAGACACGAGGACAATCAAACAACTTTATTTTATGTTTGGACAAAAAAATATTGTGAATGAACAAAAGTTTTTACTCAAAAATAAATAAATTATTATGAACTAAATATTCTGTCGTTTTGTGCTTTATAAAGAACCCACTGCATCTGCATCATCGTGTGACAATCCACAAAGCTCCTCCTTGTTTTTAAAGCCCATTTACTTAAAACTCCTTCACTCTTTTCAAACAACTCCTAGTTTTGTGAAAATTTGAAACTCCAAGTCACTTTTTAAATTCAGGTTTCTTGCCCAAGGACACAGAAGTCCACAGTATCAGGAATTGAACCGGCGACCGTCATGTGAGCGGGTAAAGCTTCACACAGAGCCAGTAGAGCTGCAGAACACAGAACCACAGAACCTCAGCCGCTATCGAGACGACGACGAAGCACAGCACAGATCTGATCGAATTATCCAGCCTGGGTTTAGTTTTTAGTTTTGAATTTTCCTCATTCACGAATTTCTTACACTTTTTCTCTTTCACGTAACGTTTCTTCAGTGATTTTTGAGCAAAAGTTTGGTTTTGTTTCACAGTTTTGTCCAGATCTTTGGGCGTTTCCTCGACTTTCACTTCGGTTTTGCGTTTAAAAAGTTGACACGGTTTAGGTTTTAGCTTCACATTTACCTTTAACGGGACAAAAACTCCACTTTTCTTTGACTGAACTTTTATTTTTGGTCCAATTTTGAAGCATTTTGCGTTGAAAATGTTCCAAGTTCGTGCTTTGTTCTTCTTTTTCGGCCTGATTTTGAAAAGCTGCCTCCAGTTGAATTTGGTTCGTGTTAGTCCTGGTTTAGTTTTGAGCTCTTTCTCTTGGATCTTGGACGGTCCGAGGACTGAACCAGGTCTCGGGTCCTGGTCCATGGTTCCGGGTTCGAGGTTTGAGGAGACGTGGGCGCTCTGAAAACAAAAAAGAAAGTAAGATTAAAAGAACATTTTCAGATTAAGAAACTGTATGCAGCCTGGATTTTTACAGTCAAAAAATTTAAATTAAAATCACAACTGAACCTGTGGTGTCAGAGCTTTAACTTGCAGATCGAGACACACAGAAGTTTGTCTCATTGTCAGTTTTTGGAGCAGCAGAGGCTCTGATTCAGGATTGTCTGCAGGTGCTGAGGTTTAGGTAGAGACCATTCAGATCAGAGAGACGCATTTTAGGTTTAAACCAACTGGATTTGAGCTTTGAAACGGCAACACAAATGAGAAATAGGCAGGAAGTCAGGTTCACTCCTCAGGATGTTTTTTGCTACACTGAAAAAAAAAGTTGCTGGATTTGCGTAAAAAAGTTATGGAAAGCGGTTCCATGCAATAAAATTATGTTTAGGCTTTGAAACTTTTTTCGATCCTCTACACATATTTTTCTCGGAACATGAACATCACTTTTTCATGTTGATGAAATTTGAACAAATCATGCTGAATATGCATATTTATCTTATGTTACCTTATCATGAAATGTATAAGTCTGTATAATTTAATTTAATTGATCTAATTCTGTAAAAGAAAACAAAAACAGTCTTTAGTTTTCCACAGTTCTGTTTTGTCTTAAACAGAATCAAACACACAGAGACACACAGTTTGGAGCTGGACAGTGTGAAGATTTATTCCAGTGAAGCTCTGGTCTCTGTGGACACAGAATAACACATGATGATCACATTCTGATCATCTACTCTGTTGTACATGTTTAAATACATTTAAAGCACTTATTACTACAATAATGGACCAGAACAGAAGAACAAGAACATTAGAAGTGTATCTGCAGAAACAAAACTCACCATGTGCTGCTTTTCTTCCTCTAAACACAGTAACAGGGAGGGCATCTGGTATAAAGTACAAGTACGATAACAGTTTCAATAGGAAGTTCATTTTGAAAAAATTTAAAATAATTTTAGTTGGTTTACTTACTTTGTTCATCTGTGCTCTGTGTTTTGTTCTCAAACATCTTCCTTTTTTCTGAAACATCAACTATAACATTCATGAACTTCCCCACAGCTGCAGCAGAACCTGGACGTCTCTGTGTTTGTAGACGACTCTGGAACAAACACATTCACATCTGATACAACTGTCACACTCTTGTAGATGGACAGTCAAAAACAATTTGTTTCAAGGAGTCCTTACATTAACTCTAATTTCAAATAAAACAACACAAACATGTTTTAACAATGACGACATTCTAGGCTGGAGAAGCACATAATAAAATCTTTGAAAAGTCTCACCTCCAGATCAGCTTCATGATCCTCCTGCTCCACACTGTGTGTCTCTGCTCCTGGATCTGTCCTGTGTCCTGTTACATCTGAATTTTCCCTCCAAAAGTTTTGGGGAGGAGAATTCCAGAGGGAGGAGCCTCACCACAGAAATTATAATAAAGTCATGTTTCCTCAACCTGATTAAAACCTGCAGGTCTCACATCGGCCACAATCAAGTGATGTTTGTAAGATTTAAACATGCTGGACAGAGAAACGTAAAAAAGTGATGTTATTGTTGTCAGATTTGTTTTTGCAATTTGAGCAACTCCTCTCAGACCGTTTTTTCAGTGTAGAACAGGTACAGTTTTAGAAAAAAGTACATCTACCAAAAACACCTCAATAATAATAATAATAATAATGTGAGTTTTGTATTATTGTTTTACTCTTGTCACTGTCCTGTCACCTCTGCAAACTAAAGATGATCTTATCTGTGAGGAGGAGGAGGAAGGGCTCGGTAACTTGTACTAACCACATTGTTTCTGCTCTGGTCATGACTCGAGTTCAGACGATACAAATACAAATATTGTGTAGTTCTGTAGTTTTACTCAGAGCCTCCACAATCTGTCACAAACTCATCATATTCTTCTGCTTTAAAGTCCTTTCAGCTGAAACAATCGCGTCTTTGGGGTTGAAAAAACTAAATCACTTTGTTTTGTTTTGTTTATTTGTACTGACAGAGAAAACAGATTTTGCATCAGATTTATTTTTTTTTTTTTTTTTTTTATGTAGGCCCTGTCTGTAATTACAGAGATATGAACCATAAACTGAGTTAACAAATTTACAATCTGACATTTAAAATGCAAATTCTGTCCTGTTCTCCCCTGATCCGCCCTTCATCTGAGATTGTGCCAACCTCCAAAGTGAATGATACGTTATTTAACTGGTTGGGACAGTGGTTCTGGTGAAGAGGTGTTTTTTTGACTCTTTGTTTCCTGATGTAGATCACATGGGCACAAATCAAAAAGTACTGAACATTTGTACTCATGTAGTTAAATGACTAAACCTGTACTTTATTACAAGTACATGTACTGCTGCCCAAATAAAGTGTGTTGTTTTTTTAAATCATGATTATAATTTCCAGAGCTCTAAATGAACAGACACAGGCTGCATCCTCTGGTTCTCTGGTCTCGTGATGATCCCTGAGTCCTGTTTTAAAACACAGAGGACCTGTGTTTTCAGACTGTGGCCCATATGAATAATGAACTGTCCTTCCTCTAGTCGTACATGAGGCAAACTCCACTGACTCTTTAAAAAGCAGCTCAAGACACTGTTATTTAAACAAGCTTTTGGTTCACTGTGTTCTTTATCTCTTTTTTATATCTTGTCCATGTTGTTTTTGATCATTGTTCTTTGTGATGTTTATCTCTGAAAGGTGCTCTATAATTAGTCTTAATTACTTAACCCTAGAGAGTGTTGACGATGTCAGCTGCTTAGGGGCCCAGGATTAAACCCTCTTTTTATTAATTTATATTCCAGGGGGGCCCATGTGATGCTTCTTGCTCTGGGCTCACAAATTTCTGTTGCTGGCCCTGTACAGAGTTGTTATATTACAGTTTCATGTGTAATACTTACTGCCCCCTGGTGGTGGTTGTTCCTCTCTGCAGCCTCTCCACAGGTTGAGGTCTGGACTCTGGTCTTGGTCTGACTCAGGTCGTCAAATAGTAAAAAATTAGAATAAGTTTGTAATAGGATTTCCCAGTTTTTGTTGACAGTTCATAGCATGTTGCTGTTGTTGTTGTTGTTGTTGTTGTTGTTGTTGTGAGCTTCAGGTTTGGTCAATGTGAATCCAGATCTGACTCCAGGTCTAATAAAAACAGACCTATTCAGTCCCTTTTATACAAACAGGCCTGTGCACATGTTAAACTGGACACGTCCCAAAACGTCTGGTGTTTTTGGAAACTACACCCACGACCCTAGTGAATATTATAACCTTTGATATAAATGCAATAAATAAAATAAAACTACACCGTTTTATACTTGTAGTAGCTGTAGTAGAGAGAAGTGTCCAGCAGAGGGAGACAGTGGTGCTCTAAAACATCTACTCAGTTTTGTCTCTGCATCTGTCCTGTTCTTCAGCGTCTCGGGGTTAAATCTGTCAGGAGCAGTGGACCCAAAAACCAAAAAGGAGGATTCATTTCAAAACAACACATAAGTTTCGATGTTAGACTTGGTGACTGGTATGTAGACTTGAATACTTTGCAGTGACATCGTGCTGGAGGTGTCCTGCATGTATAACTATGGAGGTATTTTCAGCAGTTACAGCACTTTAAAAATGGAAACTGAAAGTAGTAACAAGCATGAAAGAAAATTGAGTTTGAACTGATTTTTGCATAATTTATTTGTTTAATTTACCAGTTTACAACATTATTAAGACCACAGGCAATATTATATGTACTTTTAAAATATAAATGAGAGGGAAAATATTGCACTTTAAAAAAAAAAAAATCACTATAAATCATAATAGGTTCCCCATGTGCAGCTACAGCTCTTCACACTTTGGGAACAACAACTGATATAAGCTATTGTGTAAAACTGACTTAACATTTTTCCCCAAAACACACAGGTTTTTAAAATTCACACTTACTGTTCAGTAATCTGCTCCATCTAGCACAAAAGAAGCATTTTTGAATTTTCCATTATTGTTATATCACAAATAAAAGTCGCATAGTCTCCTACACTGTTTTTAAGTTCATAACCCAAAATCTGAGTGTTTCTATCATCAAATCACATTCATTAGAACGACTTGCTTGTGTTAACATGTCAGAAAAGGTTGGAACCTCTAGTTGTTCTGTGATTTGTCTATGATGATTCTGTCTGCTGCCAGTAGATGTGAGCTAAGCCCAGTTCTCTGCAGAGGGAGTGGATCTGTGAGAACATGGTGTCTGTTGTCCAAAAGAAGAAGAACAAGAAAGTTGTTCTAAAAGAATCAAAGAGCATGTTTAAAGTTCAACAACAGTACAAATAATGTATAATATTTGCCCTTTAAAGTGTTAATAACTTAAATGATATTTGGAATATATTGCACTTTTATACTGTTTCTAATTTAAAATATGTATTAGGTTAAATACCAGAGGATACCCAAACTCAGTTTGAGAATTGATCAACGGAAGAAAAGGAGCATCAACAAAAACAAACATGGAGGTGTCCAGTTTTCAGATCACATTTGTTGTAAAAGAGCTAAAAAAATGAAGTGAGAGATTATTTAACCTGTTACCACCCGCCTCATTTTGGTGTGTGCACAATGGTAAGACATACCCAAATGCCATAGCTTATTAAAAAGAAAACCTTAGAACCCACATGCTTGTGTGAGGCACCATTTTAAAGCTTAGGCCTTCTAGTTTCTGTAGATATGTACATGAAGACTGTGAGTGCTGCCTAACCTACAGTACAGTCAATTAAAATTGAAAAAAAAATTGTATTTTTTTGCTTCGAAAAAAAAATTTGAAAAAAAATAAAGGCCTTAGCTTGGTCATACTTCATTCTAGGCATTTGTGACTCACTACACTCATTGTTCAAGTTGTTGGCAACAACTGTGTAGAATTTCAGATCTCTAGGACAAAGGGTTTTGATGCTGTGAGCCTTTGTGTAAACAAAATGGCAATTCAACACAAGATTGCCAAATTTGTGCCAAAATAATAATAATAATAATAATAATATAATAATAATAATCATTGTTATTATTATAATACTAATTCTTCTGAGCTTTAGGCATGTTTTCTCAAGAAAAAAAACTAAAAGTAGCCAAAATTGTCTTCCAACTGGCAGTTCTGCTACTACTACTACTGCTCTCTGTGTCTCTCTCTGTGTCCCTCTCGGCTGCGCGTATAAACACAGGGTCCGTTTCCAATACAATCTGAATGTCCCACCCACCGTTTGAAAGCTCTGGTGATTGGCTAAAACAATATGTCAATCACTTTCTGGAAGATCCAATGACTGAAGAGATTTCCCGTAAACAAACTGATGACGCGTGCGTAAAGCCAGGAAGTACGTGAGTGCGTTAGCTTCTTCAGCGGCTTGTCCCACCTAAACCCCGCCACCGACAACAGCGGGGAGGGTCTCATTTTGAAGCTAAGAGTGTGAGGAAAACAAGCGCACCCAAGAGCGGGAGAGAAAGGGAAGTGAGAGCGGGAGAAGAGGCGGAGAAGAGACAGAATATTTTCATTCACGGATTCATCCACTCATACGGACGACGATTTTCTGGATTATTCCCCCACATGGAATTATTTTTTGGAAAAACAACTTGATATTCTTTTTCTGTGGATTATTACGGACTTATTGAGTACAACTTTTCATGGATTGAACGCGTTTTGGACCGACAGAACCGCTCAAAGGTAAGAAACACGTATCTTATTCTTTGTTTATGATGTGAATTTTAAATTCACATAAATTCGGGCTCGTTGTACGGCATAAAATGAATGATATGGTTGTTTTATTGATAAATTAAGCTTTCAAACGATGTATGGCCAGTAGTGAAAACAATAATGAAGGTGAATATACAGAGTGAACATTTTTTATTGGAAAATCGCCCGCCGGCGGGCGGGTGGATGGTAATTTAGTGCTGTCAGTCGACTCAAATATTTTATCACGATTAATCTCATAGTTAACTTGCGATTAATTGCACATTTTTGTCTGTTGAATAATAATTTTAATACTCTTATCAATATAGAAAAGTGGATAAGCTTTATGGATTATTATCTTTTTTTACTGCAACTGTGTTTGTCCCAACGCTGCTGTATTAAGGGCCATGACGTCATCACACGGCACTGTTTGGTTACATGTCGCGCAGCAGAGCGAACGCTTTTAGCGCATGGATCTATAAGAAAAACTGGATGAGCCCCTCCCCCTTTGCCCGGGTCTAGACCGACTAGTGGTCGCTCCAGGTACTTCAGCTCCCGGGAGTTTGGGCCCAGAAAGAATTCTCCCACAGAGCGAAATGTATTTTGGGAATTCAAACTGCCCGTGTTCTGACAGGACATCCGGCTTTCACAAAGGTCAGATTTTGTAGGATTCTTTCTTATTTTCACAACATAAACTTTTAAAAATATTTAAATCCTTAAAGTGCCTAAAAGTGATCTTTGTCAGACTGAGCCTCGCCGCTTTGAGTCGCACTTGCTCTAGCAGCTCTCGCTCTGATTGGTCCAAACGCTCCATGTGACGTGGGAGGAGCTCGCCCGCACTGAGGAAGTAAATGCAGAAGAGAAAATTATATCACTGAAAACAACATGACGCCATCTTGGGTTCAGCATAGATTTTATTATAGTTTATGTTTTAGCAGAGAAAATAAGTCCATTGGCAGAAGTATCGATTAAATAGTGCGACCGATATGAGTCCTGCTGCGATACACTCCTCCGTGAGTTTATGGACAGCGTGGAGCAGTGAGAACTTCTGTCTCTGTCCCAGTCCTTACTGAAGGTCAGTGCGGATTCGCCGTATGTTTTGGAGCAGAGTTTATTTTGTGTTTTCTTTGTATGAATAACATCAGCGCACCTGACACGGTTCCTCAGTTTCATACAAATTGTTTTGCTTCCTGTTTACAGTCGTATCCTGTAGTTTTTTCTAACATACCAGCAGTGGCCACAGTTTATGACAAAATTATTGCAATAAAAAAAAAAAAAAAAAGTATGCCGTTAAAAAATTAACACAGCTAAAATTGTTTTGCGTTAACTCTTTAATAACGCAATATTTTTAACAGCACTAATTTAATTGTTTAGTTCTAGTTCCTTTTTAAATAGTTCTGTTAGAACTGTTGAGCTGCGTTCAACACTGTCGCCAGTGGGGAGCACATACTTTCTTCTACTGCTTTTTTTTTTTTTTTTTCAGAATAGACAAAAGCTCCTGAATGTAAGAAAAAATGAAAACCAGAGACCCAGATAAGTTTTTGGATCAAGCTCTGAACATAACATTTTTAAGTAGACGTAAGGTTGTCGTTATTTTCTCAGAATAATAAGTCTTGATGTAAATGGACACAGGCAAAGCCACAGAGGCACACACGCTGACTTTTTTCCAGAAAGATATGAGCTCCTTCAGTTCTTTTTCAATGTTTTCTTTTTCCTCGGCCTCTTTCAGCTTATTTTTTAATTCTTTTTTTTGAAGCATTTCTGGTGTGAAGCAGATGGAGTTGTTTTTTTGCAACATTTTGTCAATCTTTATCAGTAATTCAGCAACTTGTGTGTCATTAGTTTCATTTGTATTTAAAACATGGTACCTGCCCTGACATTGGTTTAACATTTCCTTAACAAAGACATCACATTCTTCTATGTAGTTCTCAATGGTATAATTGTCAGTCAGTACTTCTCCTTCTGTGAAAACGACAATAACATAATTGACCACATTTTCTCCGAGTCTTTTTTTGATCAGCTTCAGAGAGTCTTGGTCTTGTTCGTTGATGTTCTTGATCGGCAGCAGCAGTAAGAAGACGTGAGGACCTGGAGACAACTCAGAGACGCAGTTGGAGAGTTCTTCTTCATTGAAACTGTCATCAAACAAAGTGGGCGTGATCACCACAGTGACAATGCGTCTCAGCACCTTCCGACTCACCTTCTCACAGCTTGTTTTGCCTGAGCAGCTTTGGGCTTGAAATATTTCTCCCCCAGAATGGTGTTAGCAGTAGCATTTTTCCCACTGCTACTTTTTCCAATCAGGACGATACTCAGAGGCATCGAACTCAAATTAATCTCTGGAGACATTGGTACCTCCTCTGTCAGAGCTTCTAAAAACGTGTCTTTGGTGTAAGCTCTAGCGCCGCCTTGTGCCAGTTTGTTCACAGTGTACATCAACTCTGTGACCTGCGGGTCCCTGATGTTCAGACACAGGACTCCTCCTCCACAGATCTGACTCAGCTCATCCAGGTTCACACCACTTTTTCTGGAGATGTTTCCATCATCAGTGTCTGTCTCCAAGGAGATCAGGAAGTCTTTGACCTTAGAGCTCAGTGTTTTCTGTAATATTTTTAACTCGTTTTTGTCTTCATCAGTGAGGGGACCTGGTATCACCAGGATGAAGGCGTGAACACCCTCAGGACCACAGAGGGAGAGACAGCGGAGAAACAGCTGCCTCACTGTCTCCAGAGGTTTCCCAGACAGAGCTGGCAGCTCCACCAGAGACACTCTCCGCCCACAGACCTCTCCATCATGTATCACACACTGTCCTGGTCTCGCTGCAGGGAGATCTGCTCGCCCTAAAATAGACTTGGCTACTGAGGTCTTTCCTGAGCCACTCCTCCCAAAAAGAACCAGGTTCAGAGAGGGTTTATTCAGACCTGTGTCTTCATCCTCAGAGTCATGCACTGCCTTTTTCTCTTTCAGCATGTCACAGATTTTTGTAAACAACTCTTTACGTCTAAATTCCCTCAGATCACTTTTATATAGATCATTGTGATCCATACACAGATATCTGTACCTGCACCTCATGATCATTTCTCTTATATGTGACTCTCTCATGTATTTCTCTGTTGAGACTTTTGTCTTTTCTGATCTGAACATCAGCACCAGTGACTGGTGAAAGGCCTCCTCACTGAAGCTCTGCAGGACTGACTCTAGTCTGATTTTGTGTTGCTCAGTGAAGTCTTCAGGCTTTAACAGCAGCAGGAACACAGGTGGATCTGGGGATTTCACATCTTTAATGTCTTGTATAAACTGCTGTAGTTCTTGCTGGGATGAGTTGTTGAGCTGCAGGTCTGGAGCACAGATCACAGTCAGTGGTTTGTCCTGAATTGTTACAGTGATTTTCACACATTTCTGATCTTCAGTGAATTCATTTGTTCCCAAAACGAGGTCTCCCACTGAGGCCTTCAGACTCCGGTTGTTCCCCAGAAGAACCAGCTTCAGCTCAGACACTGAAATGGAGACAAACACAACTGAAGTGTGCAGTGTGTAAAACAGTGTCAAATCAAAAAGTCCAGCCCCTGCACCAAGTCTTCACCTCCACTCCTGAGCCCTGTCTCCTCTCACCTCTGCTCCCTCCTCTTCCTCTTCACTGCTCCTCTAATCCCCTCCCGTTTTTTATTAGTTGATTAGGTAATTTTTAGTCTGGCCAGTAGATGGCAGTGAGAAAAAAAATCAGGTAACCAGGTCTGTCTCTGGAATCATTTCATTAGGCCCAGGTGCACAAACACAAACAAAACCAAACAAAGGAATGTGAGGGGAAACACAGAGACGCTGGTGAGTAAATTTACCTTTAAAATTAGTTTTAAGTTTAAAGTAAGTAGTAAATAAATTCAATTTAAGTTTGAAAATGCAAAAATAGAGCTAAGTTGAATAACTAAATTGTTTATTTATGAAGTAGTAAATCTGATTTATAGTAAATGATGTAAATTCCAAGTTAAAGTAGCTCTAGTTAAAAAAAAAAAATGTTATTTAGCAATAAAAAAAAAAAGTATTTTTATCAAAATTTGTCTTGAAATAATAAAAGATTACATTTCATGTACTAATTTAAAACTGTGAAAAGTGATATTATAGGATTAAAAATTGATTGGTAAAATGATTGGTTAAAATTTAAGTTCATGTATAAAATGTATACTAAATATTATAAAATACAATACATATTTTATATAAATCATAAATATTATAATTGAAGTGTATGAATTAAAATTAAAACATTATATAACTAATGAAATTGTAAAATGTAAATTTAATTTCATTACACATTTGTTTACTTTAAAGGTTTTCGACCTGCTGCTTCTACTGCTGCAGCTACTACAACTACAAATACTACTACTAAAACTACTAAAGGAATCAAATTATTTCAATAAAAATCTTCAAGCCGAGTTGAACCTTGTATCTATTTCCCTGGGTTTTTCAAGTTGGACCTGCATTCCGAAAGTAAAGACTTGACAAACAGAATGAAAACTTTAATAACTGTAAACAAATTCCACTTTTGAACACCAGAGGGCGCATTGTGCAGTGTTATTTTCTACGTCACCATGAGGGTCACTGTTCTGATTTCTTGTCTCCTCCTGTATGATAATAACTCCTTACCACATGTGCCCCTGTGAACGGTGCCAGGTGTAGTCCACCATGATACACTGAGTATTAGTACTAAAACTAATCTGGAAAATAAATAAATACTTTTATTATTTAAACATCAGTTTGTACAGTTTAAGTCACTGCTTATTGTAATGAACATGTGTCTGAACTGACTCCTGCCTAGTGAAGAGCAGCCAGGTGCGGCAGGTGAGAGCAGAAACAGGTGAGGGAGGGGGCAGGTGAGGGAGGGGGCAGGTGAGGGAGGGGGCAGGTGAGGGAGGGGTAGCACCACCTGGAGAGACTTACATTCTCTGTGAAAGACAAAGACTTCTAGTTTTACATGTTTTATTTTCATGACGCCTTTTTTTTTTTTTTCAGCAAACTCATAATAGTTAATAATTCATGAAAAGTTAAACACACATTACAACCACACACAGATGAAAGGCTGTTATTTCTGTTGTGTTTACAGTAATTTTCACAAAAGGTGTAATGATTGACCAGTTTAGTTATGTCGCTGTCAGAGACATGTTTCCTAAACTAAAGCTTTTCCAGACCAGCTTTTGTACTCAGTCTATCACCTGTTTCCTCTGAGGTTTAAACTTCTGATCTACTGATTTTGGGGCAGATGCTGTAACACTACATACAGTACAGACAGTACAGACAGTACAGACAGACAGTACAGACAGTACAGACAGTACATGATACAGTGAATATGACTGCAGAAGGGTCACATGTGGGAGGATCTGTCATGATACAGGAGGAGACATGGAGCCTTTATCAAATGGTTCCTTTCTCCCTTCATCCCAACAGTCAGTTTTGCATGTTCCTGTGAAGGAAGAGTGTCGACTGAAATGATCCAGCCCCAAGGGAGAGGAGCTGATCAGGCGAGGGGCCGAGTGGGTCCGTCCTCAACAAGTGCAAACAGCCCCATGTACTACACACACCATATCAATTTAGTCCCACATTTATTTAGAAATGTGAACGCCATAATTTAGACATTTAGACTTTAAGTCAGCTAAGTATTTCTAAATGAAAGAGAAAATGATACTGAGATGAAATGTGCAATTATTTTATAAACCTAAATACATTAGACATTTTAGTCACTGGTAAAATATTCAGAAGTAGCAGCACAGTGAGTGTTGTGTAACTGTTCAGGTTTTACTTACAGGTTGGTGGCATGAGTCCATAGCTGCTTGTGCATTTAAGTTTCCTGGTTTCCTCTGTAAACAAAAAGACCAAAGGTCCAGGGTGAGTCATTTTTGTCATCAAACTCAAATTTCTATTGACTGTGTTCACAACACTTTTTCTAAGATTTACAGTGTATTTTTCATTCATCTGGCTGCCAACCTGCACCACTGACCTCTTCAACCAACACCCACAACCCATGTTCAGAGTGTGTCAAGTGTCTTGCCTAAAGACACAACAACCTCCACTGCTGCCTCACTGAGTGCGTATACATGCACATCAATAACCCGGTTATTAGCCATACCCCGGTTCTGTCAGTGTTCGTGTTACTGCGTTTACATGCGCACTGAGAAACCGCGACACTCATATCCGCGTGTACATGATCAAATGGAGTGTCCCGGTTTCTTGACATAATCTTACAAATGCGCAGGCGCAAAAATGAACTTAAATCAATTTCATAAACCAAAAAAATACAAACCGTGAGCTCCTTTAGCATAAGAAGCTAAGGAGCTACGAGATCTCCCACAATCCACTGCGCAGATTTCTTCATTAAAATCTCTGCATAAATAAACTCAACTTTACAACATATAAACCATAAACACTATAGACACATCAGCCCGTTTGATCAGATCATTCAGCTCTGATCACATTTGTTTACGTTTTATAGAAACGAAACTTAAGACCGTTTGGCTAATTAGCATAAACTGTTAGCGGCGATAAAAACAACTCGCTCCTTGTGCCGCTGATGCGATCAGTTTTTTTGGACTAAATGACACGACTCTGTGGATTATGTGTTATTTCTGTGACAGAAGAGGTGCTGATGATGGTGAGTGTGTTCCATGCGTATAGAGTTTAGGAGATAGTTCATGTTTTAGCTTTTCAGCGTCACACGAGTGCAGGTCGTACATGTGCAGGTTTAGCGCAGCTCTTTATTTTACGTAATTTCACTCGTTTGGTCACTTTATGTTGGTCAATTTATTTATGTCACTACTGCTGTGGTGAAAGGCTGGAAAGTGTCTTTTGGACGCATGCGCACTCAACTTTATGTTGCAGTAACCGGGATACTGCGTTTACATGCCACAAGTATCCCGGTTACTATTGGAATAAACCAGCTACAGTAACACGGTTTCTAATAACCGGGATACTGCCATAACCGGGTTACTGAAACCAGGTTACTGCGTATACATGCACCATGAAGAAACCGGGATACTCAAAAAACCCGATCATAACCGGGTTATTGATGTGCATGTATAAGCACTCACTGTTTCATCTGTTATTTCCATCCAGATACTCACCAGGTCCAGTCGTGCTTTTCTCCTGAGTTGAGACAGGATCAGGCTTTGACATGGACGTTTTGTTGGGACATTCTAGCGTCACTGTCTCTCGAATTCACAATGATGAAAAGTTTGGGCCGTAGACGTAGCAATTAAAATAATAATTTGTAAAATAAATTTATATATAAACTAGAAAAGCACTCAGAGAGCGCAGACCTCCGCCAAGGACTACAGTCCCCCTCATATTAATTGTGTTTTCCATAAATATTTGTCTCGTACATTTCAATTTGGAATATGAAAGAGGATCCCATTGTCCATCCCCGAGTCAAATTTCATGGGGTTTGGTCAATAATTAACTGAGATATTGAGAAACAAAATTTTTGGCCCCATTTACCACAATGTTAACTAAAATTTCAAAGTGATCCAGAATCCAGGATTTCTTCCGGATCAAACCCAAAATGAAATCAGTTCTTCCTTTTCACATTTCCAACAAATCCTGAAAATTTCATCAAAATCGGTCCATAACTTTTTGAGTTATGTTGCTAACAGACAAACAAACAAACAAACGCCGGCAAAAACATAACCTCCTTGGTGGAGGTAATAAACATTATTTTTTCTGAGTAGTTTCAGGAAGTGTTGTTTTTATTCAACCAAAAGACTCTGGCACCTCTCCATCTCACAGACGTAGACACATTCCTGAACACAGAGCCACACACACAGAACCTGCTCATGTGATATAATTATGTGTGTGTAATTCTTAGTAGTATAATCTGCCATGACGGTCTTCAGTTGTGAAACATGTCAATCTAAGGATCTGTAGACAAATAAATGATATATTTAAACAGTTTGTGTTGACACAACATTTGTCTTTTTGTCATATTCTGTAAAAGAGACTTTGAAGAGCTTCATAATTAAGTTATAAACAGCATTTCTTCATTATCATCTTTATCTCAGAGTTGTATTTTGATTGATTGATGCATGTTTGAATAATCCTGTATGTTTTTGAGGCTTGAGAATTCATAAAATTCCAGTTTTCTCCCCCGTACATGCTCATTACCCTGTACTTAATCAAAACTATTCAAAATTCCAAAATAAAAATCCTTCCCTTTTCCTGTAAAGGAAAGAGCTGAGCTGTTTCTGTTATGAAGCTGTTTTAGATCAATACTGCAGTTTACAAAAACAATATCATATTAATAACAATACAGTTACCAGGAAAAAAAAAAGTTCTTTAAGACGTTTAAAAATGCTCTGAAACGACTGGACTCTTTCCAAAGTTATGTCCTTTAACATTTGCACAACTCTGTTTAATTTAACACTAAACAGACAAATATGGATAAAATTAACAAAAATCTGTTTTAAAAATAATCTGATGGATGAATAAATAAAACAGATTTAAATTTAAAATTTACCAACAAACCCAGAGATGTTTGTGATGTCGTGTTGCTCTCAGCTCTGATCAAACTGAAAGTATTTAAATTAGGGGTGTCAAATTATTGCGTTAATTGCGATGAATTAATTACAGTCATATTTAGCGCGTTATGTTTTTTAATCGCGTTAATCTCATTTTTAATCTCTAACTTTGTTGTTTCTGTATGCGAGTTGCTTTATTATAAAACCTGTTTTTATGTGTTGTTGGTACAACACACACACACAAAAACACATTTATACATTTTTTTATTTCGGTAATTCCACTCATTGCCGGAAACCCACACAAAACGTGCGCAGTAAGAGCGATGTAAACGTCATGTTCACGTTGGCGGCGTCAGGCACAATGGACGAGGTCGAACAGCCAGTAGAACAGAGCAGCAGCGCACAGGGAAAAACACATTCGTGTCTTGGAAATTATTCTCCCGACGTAAAATATAAAAGAAAATAAATATAATATCGCCTGAAAACAACCTGCATAGACTCATGATGTCTGCACTACTGTCCTATACACAAACACACACACACACACACACACACACACACACACACACACACACACACACACACACAAACACACACACACACACACACACACACACACACACACACAAACACAAACACACACCTTCATCATCGTCATTAACCTGAGAACGCGCGGACCACGTTTCCTTCCGTAGTTCGCGTGGACACCGACGTGCTCCCGTGAGCCGCGTGTGGATCGTGTTTTCTCGCGTACGCGGCGTAAACCACGCTTCCTCCTGTGCGCCTCTAAACCAGAACTAACACCAAGACTAAAACCAGGAACAGGCCAGGACTAAACCAGGACTAAACCAGGACTAAACCAGGACTAAAACCAGAACTAACACCAGGACTAAACCAGGACTAAAGCAGGTCTAAACCAGGACTAAACCAGGACTAAAACCAGTGATCTCATATATAAAGCATTTCTCTATTGATGGATTCACATTTATATTAATCTCACTGTGTATGTAATGGTAATGTAATATTCACTTTTGTTACTTAATCATATTGTAATCAATATATCAATATGTGCACTTAAACAATTCTGTTTCTGAGTATTGCAAGATTTCATGAGTTTGCAGAAGGTCACGAAGTCCTATCAAATTCAATAACAGGAAACATCTTGGGCGACCATTGCTTAAGGAGGATAAACTAAGGAGGATGAAATGAGGAGGGCAGACTGACCTTAACTCTGGCCTGAATACTGTATTGAAGTGTTATTTTTGTGTTTCCTGTAAGCAAAAAAGGAACTACTCCTTTAATGTTT
>NW_026571047.1:36913643-36933862 GCF_026225935.1 Boleophthalmus pectinirostris
AAATTTCTAAATCTAGTCTAGGTTATACTTTTGGGGATTTTTTTTGAATTATTTTTGTATTTAGACGCTTTCAAAAGTTCTAATTTCAGTTTTATTTGTGTTCATCTTGTGCAAAATGTTGTACTTTTACTGTACTTCATCCACCGCAGTCATTGGGTAAATTCAGAGTTGGGGAGTAACAGATTACATGTACCAGAGTTATGTAATCAGAGTACAAATTATGAGTAACTGTATTCAGTTACAGTTACTGTTTCAGTGGGTGGTAATTAGATTACAGTTACTTTAATGAAATAAATGGATTACACAGAGGGATTTTCCTGTTTTCACATTTTGGGCTGTATCCCTTTTTTTTTTTTTTTTTTTTTTTCTTTTCGTAATTCTACTCATTGCTGGAAAATAAACCAGGTCTAAACCAGGTCTAAACCAGGTCTAAACTAGATCTAAACCAGGACTAAACCACGTCTAAACCAGGACTAATCCAGGACTAAAATCAGGACTAAAACCAGGTCTAAACCAGGTCTAAACTAGGACTAAACCAGGTCTAAACCAGGACTAAAACCAGGTCTAAACTAGATCTAAACCAGGACTAAACCAGGTCTAAACTAGATCTAAACTAGGACTAAACCAGGTCTAAACCAGGACTAAAACCAGGTCTAAACTAGATCTAAACCAGGACTAAACCAGGTCTAAACCGGGACTAAACCAGGACTAAAGTCAGGACTAAAACCAGGTCTAAACTAGATCTAAACCAGGACTAAACCAGGATTTAACAGGACTAAATCACGCCGTGTCTCCTCGTCTTCTATCAACACTCTTTTTAATTCGGTTCGGTAAAGTTTGGTCTTTTAATATTTCTTTTATTCTTCTTGGATTACGTTACAAACTACATTCTGGGGTATGTAATCTGTAATCTGTAATCTGTAGGGGATTACATTTTAAAACACTGGGTAAATTGGAGTGACGAGTATTTTAAAAAAACATTTGGAGACATCCAGGAGGAGCAGAGGAGGAGGAGGAGGGTCTGAAACCACGCCTCGCTCGGGACTTCACCGCCCGCAGCCAGAGTCTCCAGGCCGGGGGAAGAGCCACCGAGGACCGGGGAAGAGAGCGAGAGGACGACCGGGGGGGGGACGCGAACCGAGGACCACCGCACTTATTTTTTTATTTATTTTTTACCTCTGATTTCCCGGGAATTTCTCACGATCACAATTTCCCCACCAAGTTCTCGCTTTTTGGGGAGGATTTTAACGCAGGATTTCTTTGCCCAACACTCAGGTCTTCGGAGGATGCTGCCGCTACGACCGCGCGCGTGACAAAACTTACCCCCTCTCGTCATTCAACCAGGTAACCGCACCGTTACGCACGACCCGGAGCCACTTTTCGCACGTTTTGCCCGGTTAGCTTTAGCATCGTCGCGTTTTTTGGTGTTTTTGGACGCGTTTTGCGCACGCGGGGGGCACGTACAGCGGCCGGCGTGGACCAGCGTGCCCGCAAAATCGCGACTCGAAGATGGGGAAGGATCTTGTGGTCACTCGGGGATGGAAAGGGGGGGGGGCATTTTTTTATTATTTTTTTTTATTTTTTATTATTATTATTATTTTTTTCCCCCATGACCACCGCATGTCTGATTACGTTACGCGTTTCTTAAAAGATTGCGATGTCCAATGCAATGTGTTTGACGCACGAAGCCGCGTTTTGAAGAAAATACGAAGTGAATTGCGTTACTACAGATCAATGCAAGGTTCGTTCGTGGAGTTGCTGCGATCGATCAGCTGCCTGTGGCGTTTATGATGAATTATTTTCATGCAAACACGTCGGAGAGTTACGAGTCACTTATTTTCGTGTTTATTTAAAGGTGCATTGTGTAACTTTTCCGCTGGAGGGTCCCTCAAATGTTCTGAAATGCTTTTTTTTTTTTGTAGAAATGTTATGGCTTTGTTTGAAATGTTTCACCGTATGGCCTTATTAAACCCTTCTATCGGCGCGTTACAGGTCAGATCTGTGGAGAGGCGACCCCCCTCACAGTCAGAACGCCTGTAATAAAACCACCTGTAATTAAATAAACGTAAAGTAGAGCTGTTTAAAGTCACATTGTGGGAAATAAAGCAGGTTTGTTTCATTGTACAGTCATCGGGAAGAATCAGGAAGTGTGTGTTAGCATGCTAGTTGTTGTAACTCTGGACCACTGCGAGTCGTTGAAGTGAACGAGTTTTGTTTTTCACGTTTTTAAGACAGAAAAAAAATCAGCGACACAATCTGACTTTTCCCCGTTTAGTTGTTATCGCTTTGCCTGAAATGTTCCGCAGTGCGACATTAAACTCGTCTGTCTTCATGGAGACGAGCGAGTGAGTCACTAGACTGAGCCACAAGTCAGATCTGTGGAGAGGCGACCCCGCTCACAGTCAGAATGTCTGTTTTTCTAGGTGTTTTTGAGCTGTAAAAACAAGTCATGCAATTGAATAAACGTAAAGTAGAGCTGTTTAAAGTCACACTGTGGAAAATAAAGCAGGTTTGTTTCATTGTACAGTCATCAGGAAGAATCAGGAAGTGTGTGTTAGCATGCTAGTTGTTGTAACTCTGGACCACTGCGAGTCGTTTAAGTGAACGAGTTTTGGTTTTCACGTTTTTAAATCAGTGATGCAATTTGTAACTTTTCTCCAGGGAGATGTTATCGCTTTGCCTGGAATGTTCCGCAGTACGACATTAAACTCGTCTGTCTTCATGGAGACAAGCAGGCGACCCACTAGGCCGAGCTACAGGTCAGATCTGTGGAGAGGCGACCCCGCTCACAGTCAGAATGTCTGTTTTTCTAGGTATTTTTGAGCTGTAAAACCACCTGTGATTGAATAAATGTCACACTGTGGAACATTCCAGGCAGAGCAATGACGTATCCATAGAAACAAGCAGGTTTGTTTCATTGTCCAGTAGTCAGGAAGAATCCAGAAGTGTGTGTTAGCATGCTAGTTGTTGTAACTCTGGACCACTGCAAACCGTTTAAGTGAATGAGTTCTGTTTTCAGTCGAACTTTTCTCCATTTAGATGTTATCACTTTGCCTGGAATGTTCCGCAATATGACATTAAATTCATGTATCTTCATGGAGACAAGCAGGTGACCCACTAGGCCGAGCTACAGGTCAGATCTGTGGAGAGGCGACCCCGCTCACGATCAGAACTCCTGTAATAAATCACCTGTGATTGAATAAATGTAAAGTAGAGCTGTTTAATGTCACACTGTGGAACTTTCCAGGCTGAGCAATGACGTCTCCATAGAAACAAGCATGTTTGTTTCATTGTCCAGTAATCAGGAAGTGTGTGTTAGCATGCTAGTTGTTGTAACTCTGGACCAGTGCGAACCGTTTAAGTGAACGAGTTCTGTTTTCAGTTGAACTTTTCTCCATTTAGATGTTATCACTTTGCCTGGAATTAAACTCGTCTGTCTTCATGGAGACAAGCAGGTGACACATTAGGCCGAGTTACAGGTCAGATCTGTGGAGAGGCGACCCCGCTCACAGTCAGAACACCTGTAATAAACCACCTGGAACTGAATAAATGTAAAGTAGAGCTGTTTAATGTCGTAAATAACAAAAACAAAACCTGGTCTAAACTAAAACTTAAAGAATTGCTGTGTAGCGTTTCTCCCGGAAGGTCTGCCACCTGTGCGTCACCATGGAGATGTTATGCCTTTGCCTGGAACGTTCCACAATATGACATTTAACAGCTCTACTTTACATTTATTCAGTTACAAGTGGTTTTATAGCTCAAAAACAACTTGAAAAACAGACATTCTGACTATAGCATGAGTGCTGTTGCCTCTCCACAGATCTGACCTGTAGCTCAGCCTAGTGGGTCACCTGCCTGTCTCCATGAAGACAGATGAGTTTAATGTCGTACTGCGGAACATTCCAGGCGAAGCGATAACATCTAAATGGAGAAAAGTTAAATTGCATAGCAGATTTAAAAACGTGAAAAACAAAACTCGACTCGCAGTGATCCAGAGTTATAACAACTAGCATGCTAACACACGCTTCCTGATTCTTCCTGATTACTGGACAATGAAACAAACCTGTTTTTTTCCACAGTATGACTTTAAACAGCTCTACTTTACGATTATTCAATCGCAGATGGTTTTATAACTCAAAAACAACTCGAAAAACAGACTTTCTGACCGTAAGTGGGGTCGCCTCTCCACAGATCTGATTGTAACTCCGTCTAATGGGTCAGCTGTTTGTCTCCATGAAGATAGATGAGTTTAATGTCATACTGTGGAACATTCCAGGCAAAGGGAAAACATCTTAATGGAGAAAAGTTCGATTGTGTTGCGGATTTTTTTCTGTCTTAAAAATGTGAAAAACAAAACTTGTTCACTTAGTAAGTTTTTATTTATGTTACACTTTTCACAGATGTATGTCACAAAGACGATTTACAGAACATTATTCAGCATTATTCATTCACTCCAGCCCCAGTGGTGGTAGCCACAACTGCCCTGGGACAGACTGACACAAGCGCAGCTGCCAATCTGCACCTAGACAATGTGGCTGAAGTGTCTTGCCTAACGACACAATGACAGTTTTTAGGACTGGCGCCTCCTGTGGCTCCTGATTTTCCCAGTGTCTCCCATTAACCAGACCCAGACCTGTTGAGCATCTGAGATCTGGCAATCTAGAGTTACAACTAGCATGCTAACACACACTTCTGGATTCTTCCTGATGATTGGACAATGAAACAAACCTGCTTCTTTCCACAGTGTGACTTTAAACAGCTCTACTTTACATTTATTCAATTACAGCTGGTTTTAAAGCTCAAAAATACAAACAGAAATTCAAATTCAGGTGATATTTATTTGAGAAATGGTTTCCAGTAAAATTGTACGTCTCAGAGTAGTTTTTGAGTAGTTTTTGAGTAGTTTTTGAGTAGTTTTTGATTAGTTTTTGAGTAGTTTTTGAGTAGGCTAATATATTTTACAGTGTGGCAGTACTTTTACTTCAGTATTATATCGTACAAGTACTGGTCCAAGTAGGCTGAGAGTAAAAAAGTATTTGGACAAAGTGCTACTCAAGTAAGAGTAACTTAAAGAGTAACTGTCGGGAACATGGCATCTGATTTATAATTCAAAGGACAGAACATTAAAGGTGCATTGTGTAACTTTTCTGGTGGAGCGAAAATACGTGAAAATAAGCGAATTACTACAAATCGACGGAAGATTCACGTTTGTTTTGTTACTGTGATCGATCAGCTGATAATTTATTCTTTTTTTAGTACAAATACGTTGAACATTTACAGTTTAGTTGCATTGTTGATGGAGCAGGTTTATTTAAAGATGCATTGTGTAACTTTTCTGGTTGAGGGTCCATCAGATGCTTTTCTCCATTGCTTTGTTTGAAATGTTTCAGGTTTTTGTTTTTTTTGTTTTTTTAGGTATTTTTGAGCTCTAAAACCACCTGTAATTGAAGAAAAGTAAAGTAAAAGTGTTTAATGTCACACTGTGGAACATTCGAAGCAGAGGAATGACGTATCCATAGAAACAAGAACAGCGACAAACCCCCAACCGAAAAGTTAAACAGTGCTTCTACTAAAAAGTCTATGGACAAATTTCGAAATCTGGTCTAGGCTGTGCTTTTTTGGAACTTTTTGGAATTATTTTTGCATTTAGAAGCTTTAAAAAATTATAATTTCAATTTTATTTATGTTCGTCTTGCGCAAAATGTTGTTTAGTCTACCAGTCCAGGTAATTTTCTTCTCTTCTCTTCGGGATTCTGTATATAATTTCTATTTTTGCCTGTGTTGGAAAGTTAACTTAGTAAACGGTCACATTTTTACACACATAGGGGTGTGCAAAAATATATAAATATCGATATATCGTATGGTTTAATGTGATGATACAGTATCGATATCGTGGGCTGCTGTATCGATATTTCACCAAGAGTATTTTTTGGTTTATTTTACTAAATTATTTTGTTACAGCTTTAGTTTTGTTGCTTGTTCAGAGATTTTTTTGCGAGGTCGTTCACATTTCCAGTTAAATGTGACTTGTGTGTGACTCCAGTGTGAACATTAAACGGCCCAAAAGTGTCCCACATGTGACACTGGAGACACGACGACGTTTTTACGGCAGTTGCTTAAACATGGACGCAGCATCGAGCACCTGGAGATTTTAAAGTTCCTCTCGTACCGGAGCCAGAACATGAACAACTGACTTGTTTTAAGGAGGAGATTGAGAAGGAGAAGGACGAGGTTTTTGGAAAGTAAAGTGTGGATGTGGAGACGGAGCCAAGAGTGGTGAGTGGAGATGTGCTTCTCTTCAGTAGGGACGGGCATTCAATGAAATTTTCTTAATCGATCGTCGGAAGAATTAATGATCGATTATTGATTAATCATTAATTTTTTTATATTAAAGTGATCATCATTATTATTACTATCTGCACTACTAATCTGCATAAATAAATTTAACTTTACGACATATAAACCGTAACGACTCTAGAGCCACATCAGCTGTTTGACATTATAATGTGTTTAATTCAGTTTTGTTCAAATCTCACAGAAACAAAACTTAAAACCACATCACTAATTTACATAAACTAAGTGAAGATAAAACTCCAGCTCTTGTGTCGCTGATGTGGTTCAACTTGTGTTGGATTAAAAGACATGACTCAGGTGAATACAGGTCAGTGTGACCAGATTTGTGTTTGTCAAAACCAGGACAGCGTACGGGGGGAGGGGGGCGGGGCCTCGTCATCCACATTGAGCGACTCTCACCTGGAAAAACTTTTTCCCACTGGACACAGAAACATATGTGCTGCTTTATCCACTGTGCACATGGACTCACACTTGTCCCAACGCAACGGAAAGTGTGGAATTTCTTGTACAAATCATCGTTAAATCCACATTTGTGCTTCGGTTCGTTACAGACTGACCCACTGTTTGTGTCTCGCGCCTTCTGATGCAGAGACACAAGTACACACCTGTTTGGTCACGATACACACAGACACCTACATTCGGTTTGTCGATTAAAATGAATGTAATCGATGAAATTCTTAATGATTAATTATCGTTTAATCGATTAATCATGCCCATCTCTAGTATCAGTTTCAGGAGCACATATCCAAGTGTCTTGGGTCACATTTGAAAAAATCGGATCTGTGTGGTTCAGACTGACATTAAAAGATCAGATACAGGAACATAGAGACAAAAAATCAGATTTGGGTCACTTCAGGTGCATCTGAACGCAGCCCTTGATATAAATTTTAAAATCTTGGCCAGATCATCAACATTTGCTGTGTGGTTGTTGTTGTTGTTGTTGGCATTCACGTTTACGTCCGTCAGTCGGTGTGAGGGTTCGCCACCTGCTCGTCTCCATGGAGATGTTACTGCTCTGACAGGAATGTCCCACAGTATTACCGTATTTTCCATACTATAGGAGCTCTGGATTATAAATGGTCTATTTTTGAACTTTTTTCACAAATAAACCTCGTGGGACTTTAAATGAAACCCAACAGTGTGATGGGTGAGTGGTTTTGTTTGTTTGTTCGTTCACGGTGACTCTGGGCTTTGTTCAGTTGTGGCGTGTAGGGAAGGTGCTGTCGCTGGATTGTCGTCGTGTTCGCAGTGACTCAGTTGTTCAGTCGTGTCTAGAAGCGGCACTTTGCACTCGTCGCTTTTTTGGGTCCGTTCCTCCGTTCCGTTCCTCGTCGGCGTGGAGAGACGAGTGTGTCTGTGGGTGTTTATTTTGTTGTAGATTCGTGTGTGTGTCGCTCTGGATCGTGGCGCGCAGTCGTTTTTTTGATGGGCTTGGAGGCTTAAGGGTGTTTTCACACCGACAGTATTGGTGCGCACCAAACGGTCCATTCGAACCAGAAGTGGTTAGTTCGGTTCGTTTGCGTTGGTGTGAAAGCGTCAATCGGACTCGGACCCGAACCAAATCAAGCGGACCGAGACCGCAAAAAAGAGGTGGTCTCGGTTCGCTTGAATCCGCACCAAATGACCAACTTTGGTGCGGTTCCTCTGGTGTGAACGCGAACCCGGGTCCAAACCATAGACAGTATGGACAAACGGACTATTCCAAATGCATCATGGGAGGGACACGCGTCTCCTCTGCCTGAAATGACGCGCTGTACGATCCCAGCGCAGTAACAGGTTGTTGTCAGACGCAGACGCGATTCATTTTCAATTATTTTACCAACAATGGCCAATACAGAGAATGTAACACACGAAGATCAGAGCAAGTACGTGCGAACGTGTGGCTCCAGAGTGAGTCAAAATTGGGGGTGCGTACCCCTGTTCGGGACCTACACGCACAGAGACGACCCGGTGTTCCCCGTGATCACACAGCAACCAACATTTGTTATTTAGGCTTTAATTAACCAAATTTTTACGGCAATAGGCAATCGCCCATTCAATTGATACAACTTGAAAAAAGTCCCTGCTTTTAGCCTAGTGTGAGAAATACAGTCGGACTAGATCCAAACCAGAGTCCTGAACCAGCGGGGGCAGCTCCGGTTCAGTCCGGGCTCAGAGGAGCTGGAGCAGGGAGCCTCGACCTGAGGAAGCGCTTTCCCGGGAAGAACCAAATGCGCGGAGGACGGACGCTCAGAACAACATATAACAAACCAAACTGGACTCACGCTTCTGTACGGATGCTGCACCACCTCGGAACCAGCCGTGGTTCTTGAGCGCGGAGAACCGGAGCAGCGCGCCCGGACCTGTAGTCCACAGCGCATTCTTGCTTTTCCCGCACGGAAACAGCGCGCAGACGACGGAACGTACCCGCTCAGACCCAGTCATTGCGCACTGGTCTTGCTCGCCACCGTTTGGAACCAGCACATGGAGGATGAAGCCTCCGGACCATCTGACCAACGCGCTTGTAACAGACCAAGGACCAGACCCCAGCCCCGTCCTGAGGAGCTGTTGGCTGCTGCTGTTACCTGAACTCTGGGCTGATGCGGTGAGTTTGTACAAAGTTCTACATGTTGCTGTTTTATGAGTTCATGGTGATAATTTGAGATGAGGATGGCCCGTGGTATTAACAGGAACATCGGTGTTGATAACTGGAGGTTCGCGGTTTTACCGGGGAAACAGAGACACGTGAATCGAACAGTTTTGGTTTGTTTGCCGGTGTGAAAGCGGACCACACTGGAGTGTATTTGCTACATAATAACAATTTTATTGCCTGGTGCGGACCAAATAATCGAACTAGCGGTGTGAAAACGACCTAAGAGCGCGTCTAATAGTCCGGAAATTACGGTAGTCAGATCTGTGGAGAGGCGACTCCACTCAAAATAAGTGCGTGTTTTTCAGTGTATTTTTGAACAATAAAAGCATGTAATCAAATAACGGCTTTAAAGATGTGTTTAATGCAATACTGTGGAACATTCTAGGCAAAACAATAAGCAAAACAAGCATGTGGCGCAGTGCAGCTTTAACGTCATCATTTAAATGTGATTCTTGCTCGTACCTAATAATAACTCCGCAAGTGACGATTGTATTTGTGTTTTAAAAATTGAACTCTGAACTGAACTTAATATAATTTAGTTTTAACCCTTGAATAATGTGCATTGTCGCGTTTTAAACCCACATTATCCGCCGATGTGCTGCTGAATTATCCTCTAAGTGCTTGTGGTTCGTTTCATGAAAGATCCTGTGCAGTTCCACGAGGCTGAAGCGCCGTATAAACAAAACGCATTATTATGATTAGGCGTCATTAGCAGAGCATGTGTGAAACCAACTCGTCTTTAGTGAAACGAGGGACAGAGTCGTCGGTTCAGACATAACCCTGTGTGTGTGTGTGTGTGTGTGTGTGTGTGTGTGTCAGTGTCTCATGACGGTCCCTGAACAATGGAGACTTGTGCAGAGGGGACCCACTGTGTGAAATCAATGAGGAGCGAGGACCAAACACGAGCTTCACAATGAACTATACGACGCTCCGAAGAATCAGTGACCAGCGCCAAACAGAAACTGAAACTAGTGTTGAAAAAACGACAAACTTGAATGTGTTTGAACAGATGTGGATTAAGGCTACAGCAAAGTATTATTTCTAAAGCCGTGTCCACACCAAACCCAAATGGCGCGAATAAATCTCGTCAAACTCCCCTATTTTTGCCGCTTGACTTTTTTGAGTCATTCGTTTCATTCTCTCGTCCAAGTCGCTCGAGTTTCGGAATTTGGTTGCGCGAGTAAATCTGCTCTGTTCGCTCCAGAAGAATCAAGTGCAGCTGCGCAGTGTCCATCTGGTTTCATTTGGAACATAGCGGACAGACCGGGACCAGACCGGGACCAGACCGGGACCAGACCGGGACCAGACCGGGACCAGACGGGGACCAGACCGGGACCAGACCGGGACCAGACCGGGACCAGACCGGGACCAGACGGGGACCAGACCGGGACCTGATCGGGACCAGACCGGGACCAGACTGGGACCTGAGTGGTCTCCGAGCCTCCGCAAACTCGGAGCCCATGGCCAGACCGCGGCCGGAGCTCGACTGAGATTGGGACCAGACTGGACCAGACCGGGTCCAGACCAGGACTGAGACCAGTACCAAGGCCGGTTTAGTCCTGGATTAGTTGTGTTTTAGTCCTGGTTTAGTTGTGGTTCAGTCCTGGTTCAGTCCTGGTTTAGTCCTGGTTTAGTCCTGGTTTAGTCCTGGTTCAGTCCTGGTTCAGTCCTGGTTTAGTCCCTGGTTTCAGTCCTGGTTTAGTCCTGGTTTAGTCCTGGTTTTGGTTTCTGGTTTAGTTCCTGGTTTGGTTCAGTCCTGGTTCAGTCCTGGTTCAGTCCTGGTTTAGTCCTGGTTTAGTCCTGGTTTTGGTCCTGGTTTTAGTCCTGGTTTAGTCCTGGTTCCCTGGTTTAGTCCTGGTTCCTGGTTTAGTCCTGGTTTAGTCCTGGTTTAGTTTAGTCCTGGTTCCTGGTCCTGGTTTTGGTTTAGTCCTGGTTTAGTCAGTCCTGGTTTAGTCCTGGTTTAGTCCTGGTTCAGTCCTGGTTCTGGTTCAGTCCTGGTTTAGTCCTGGTTCCCTGGTTTAGTCCTGGTTTAGTCCTGGTTAGTCCTGGTTTAGTCCTGGTTTAGTCCTGGTTTAGTCCTGGTTAGTTCCTGGTTTAGTCCTGGTTCAGTCCTGGTTTATTCCTGGTTCAGTCCTGGTTTTGGTCCTGGTTTAGTCCTGGTTTTGGTCCTGGTTTAGTCCTGGTTTAGTCCCCTGGTTTAGTTCCTGGTTTCAGTCCTGGTTCAGTCCTGGTTTTGGTCCTGGTTCCTGGTTTTCCTGGTTTAGTCCTGGTTTAGTTCCTGGTTCAGTCCTGGTTCAGTCCTGGTTTAGTCCTGGTTTCCTGGTTTAGTCCTGGTTCCTGGTTTAGTCCTGGTTTAGTCCTCCTGGTTTAGTCCTGGTTCAGTCCTGGTTTTGGTCCTGGTTTAGTCCTGGTTTAGTCCTGGTTTAGTCCTGGTTTAGTCCTGGTTTAGTCCTGCGTGTTTTCACTTTACCCCTGAGAATCATGTTCTATTGTCTAAAGAAAAATTGTTTTTATTATAATCTTGGTTTCAGAATCGGTATCGAGTATCGAGTCTAGTCCTGAGTATCGAAATCAAGTTTGTGTTTGTAGAATCGTGACAAGTGTAGTTTCTTTACGTTCACACCTGGTTCATTGGTTCATTTGGTTCATTTGTTTTTGAGTTTGTTGTTCGGAGGAGCAGGAGGAGGATCAGGGGGACGGAGCCTGAGGACCTGTCACTGCTCACAAGATCATCACACCTCTGACCTCCACAAACCAGGGTCAGGGAATCTAACCCACAACCTCCAAACACACGGGCTAACCACTCTGCCACAGGAACACAGGGAGAACATGCACACACTCCGCTCAGAGACATCAGGAATCTAACCCACAACCTCCAACTGAGACGAAGGGACAGGATAACCACTCTGCCAAATCCAAAATCTAAATCCACTTTATTTATTTCTTAGATTCCAAAGTTCTGCACATTTAAAAATAACATAAAAAAAGGAAGAAAAAAAAACAACAAAAAAACTTAAAATGGCAACAAATCAATAAAATCAATAAAATAGTATGAAATATGTAATTAAAATAAATAAATAAACACAGAGGAAAGACACGACTCCTGCAGTAACACAGGGAGAACATGTAAAACTGCCAAATCCAATTTATTTCTTATTTCTTCATTTTATCAACAAAACAGATTCCGAAGTCTTGCACATTTAAAGACGGTAAAACAAAAAGAAAAGGAATTAAACAACAGAGGGATAAACGACGCTCCTGAAACAATAAAACCAGTAAAGTCTAGTGTCGTACTCAAGACCGGCCTTGAGTCTGGAACTCCCAGCACATTTTGGACTCGGTCTCGTCTCGGTCTTGATGGCGCTTGGTCTCGGTCTTGTTCTCGGACTCGAGGTCTTACACTCGACCAGTGCGAAGATAAATGTGCAGAAGCTTGTTCAATTAAATATCACTGGCAAATAAACAGTAAGATCATGTAACTGTAAATGTGATGAACTTGAAAAAAAACTCACCTGATTCACTCTGAAGTTGTTTTGTGTAAAGTGCCAGAGGAAGTGGGGTTAAAGGAAAGGTTCTCAAACTGTAGCAGAGTCCTGCATGGGTCCATTTTTTGGAGACCGCACCTGCCCATTAACCCGTGATTTTATCAAAGTTAAAACCCGATATATGATGCTGAAAATGACAAAGATGGTCTTTATTTGGCGTCGCTGGGCCGTGGTCTCTGTCTCCTCACCGTCTTGACCTTTAAAAGTCTTGGTCTTGTCTCAGTCTGGACCCTCAGAGGTTTTGGTCTTGTCTCGGTTTTGGGACCCTGTGGTCTGGGACTGGTCTTGGTCTCAATTAGTGCGAACTTGACCACAACACTAACAAACAAAAATAAATAAAATCAGTATAATAAATATAAAAATGTAATTAAAATAAATAAATCCAAATCCATTTAAATTCTTTTTTTTTATTTTTATTTTTTAAATTGTATCAACAAAACAGATTCCAAAGTTCTGCACATTTGAAGAGAACATTAAAAACAGGAAAAGTAATTAAAAAAGTAAAATAAATCACTAACACAACATAAAGTAGCAAAAAATAAATAAAATATTTTAAAAAAATATATATATATAAAATAAAATAAATTAAATAAAATAAATAAATAAAAATGAAATAAATAAATAAATACTTAAATAAATAAATAGATAAAAATTAATTTAATAAATAAAAAACAGAGACACAGGTACAGGTACAAAAGGCACAGTAACACAGGGAGAACATTCACACACTCAGGATTCTAACCCACAACCTCGTCTTCCTCCCTCTTGTAAAAAATAATCTATTATTCACTGCACTTTTGTAATTTATGCGTAAATTGGCTCCTCCGCCGTCGTCGCCGCTGCTGCTTCTTCTTTTTCTCCTCCTGAATCCAGACTCGTGCTCGCAGACCCGGCGTCTTTGATCGATCCTCCGTCTTTGTCTTTGTCTTTGTTTACCTTCTCGTTTGGATGTTGCGGTGAAAAACAGAGGTACGATTGTTAAAAAAACACGTCTTTCTCGTGTTTTCTGCGCCGTTTTAATTGGTTTCCCGCCGGCGTTGACGTGCGCACCTTGAAAGCGCTCGCTCGTTCGGTCGGCGTGAAGATGCTCGTTAGGTTCAAACCCGCGAGCCGATGGAAAGGAAAATAAAATAAAGAATAATGCAAAACTAAAGCAGTTATATAGATGAAAAAAAAAAAAAAAACTGCAAGTGAAGAGAAAAGAGTAAAGAGGACGTGTGTTTTGATGTTCGTCGAAGTGATTAAAGCTGATCTGTGGAACTTTTCTGACTGATTCATAGAAAAAAAACCCTCACCTGTACTTCAATAAACGCAGGAGAGATACTAGAGTGAGTGTGTAATGCCACACTGCGGAACATTCCAGACAAACCAATAACATCTTTTTGACATATATATCTCCATACATAAGCCCGTCCTCTTTCTATCTCACTTATCATCTTCTCTTTCCTTTTTTTTCTCCTTGTTTCTATCCTCCTCTCTCCTTCCTTCTCTCCTTTCCTCTATACTTTTTCTTCGTTCATTCTCCTCTCTCTCTCTCTCTCTCTCTTTCCTTGTTTCTCTCCGTCTCTCGCTCCCTCTCTCTTCTCTCCTTCAATCCTTCTTCGTTTATCTGCTCCCTCCTTCTCTCCTTATTTAGCTCCCTCTCTCCTTCCCTCCCTCCTCTCCTCCCTCTTTCCGTCTCTCCTCCCTCACTCTTCTCCCTCTCTCTCTCTCTCTCTCTCTCTCTCTCTCGTCCTCTCTCTCCTCTGTCCTCTCCTCCCTCTTTCCTTCTCTTCTCTCTCCTCACCTTCTCTCTCTCCTCTCTCCCACTCCTCCTCCTTCTCTCTTCTCTCCCTCTCCTGTTGTTGGTGTCAGGTCTCTCTCTCCTCTCTCTCTCCCCTCCCTTCTTTCTCCTCTCCTCTCTCAATTCTTGTTTCTTCTCTCTCTCTCTTTGTTTCTCCCCCTCTTTCCCTCCCTCTCTTCGCTCCTTCTATCTCTTCTTGTTTATTTCCTCCCTCTCTCCTCCTCTCCTTCCTCTCTCTCTCTCTCCCTCTTCTCCTCTTTCTCTCTCTCCTCTCCTTTTCTCTCTCTGTTGTTGGTGTCAGGTCTCTCTCCTCTTTCTCCTCTCCTCCCTCTTTCCTCTCTTCTCTCTCCTCTCTCCTACTCTCTTCCTCCTCCTCCTCTCTCTCTCTCTCTGTTGTTGATGGCAGGTCTCTTTCTCCTCTCCTTTCTCCTTCTGTCTCCTCTCCTCTCTTCTCCTTCCTCTCTCTCTCCCCTCCTCTCTCCTTCCTCTCCTCCCTCTCTCTCTCTCTCTCTCTTCTCCTCTCTCTTCTCTCTTCTTCTTTCTTCTGTTGTTGATGTCAGGTCTCTCTCCTCTTTCTCCTCTCCTCCCTCCCTCTCCTCCTCCTCTCCTCCCTCCCTCTCTCTTCTGTTGGTGGTGTCATTTCTCTCTCCTTCCTCTTTCTCTCTCTCTCCTCCTCACCTTTCTCATCCTCTTCCTCTCTCTCTCCTCTCCCTCCTCTCTCCTTCCTCTCCTCTTCTCTCCTCTCCTCTCCTCTCCTCTCCTCTTTCTCTCTCTCTCTCTCTCTCTCTCTCTCTTCTCTTCTCTCTCTTCTCTCTCTCTCTCTCTCTCTCTCTCCTCTCTCTCCTCTCTCTCTCTCTCCTCTCTTCTCTCTCTCTCTCTCTCTCTCTCTCTCTCTCTTCTCTCTCTCCTCTCCTCTCTTCTTCTTCTCTCTCTCTTCTCTCTCTCCCTCTCCTCTTCTCTCTCTTCTCTCTCTCTTCTCTCTCTCCTCTCTCTCTTCTCTCTCTTCTCTCTCTCTCTCTCTCTCTCTTCTCTCTCTCTCTCTCTTCTCTTCTCTCTCTCCTCTCTCTTCTCTCTCCTCTCTCCTCTCCTCTCTCTCTCTCTCTCTCTCTCTCTCTCTCTCCTCTCTCTTCTCTCTCTCCTCTCTCTCTCTCTTCTCTTCTCTCTCTCTCTCACTCTCTCTTCTCTCTCTCTCTCTCTCTCTTCTCTCTCTCCTCTTCTCTCTCTCTCTCTCTCTCTCTCTCTCTCTCTCTCTCTCCCTCTCTCCTCTCTCTCTCTCTCTCTCTCCATCTCTCTCTCCTCTCTTTCTTCCATCCTCTCTCCTCTAACGCTCCTCTGCATCATCTCTCCTCCTCTCCTCTCTAACGCTCCTCTGCATCAATCTCTCCATCCTCTCTCCTCTACGCTCCTGCATCATCTCTCCATCCTGCTCTCTAACGCTCCTCTCATCCTCACTCTCTAACGCTCCTCTGCATCATCTCTTCTCTGCTCCTCTAACGCTCCTCC
Organism: Boleophthalmus pectinirostris; assembly: GCF_026225935.1. Lineage (NCBI taxonomy): Eukaryota > Metazoa > Chordata > Actinopteri > Gobiiformes > Gobiidae > Boleophthalmus > Boleophthalmus pectinirostris. The sequence goes on from NW_026571047.1 coordinate 36,929,461, forward strand.
TTCCTCTGCTCATTCTCTCCAATCCTCTGCTATTCTCTAACGCTCCTCTGCATCATCTCTCATCTACCTCTAACACTCTCTGCTCATCTCTCCATCCTCTACGACTCTAAACCCTTGCATCATCTCCATCTCCCTCCTCTAACGCTCCTTGCATCATCTCTCCATCCTCTCTCCTCTACGCTCTCTGCATCATCTCTCCATCCTCTCCTCCTCTCCTCCTTCTGCATCATCTCTCCCTCCTCTAACTCCTCTACGCTCCTCTGCATGATCCTCCTTCTTCTTCTCTGCATCATCTCTCATCTCTATCCTCTATCCTCCTCTCACGTCCCTGCATCATCTCTCCATCCTCTCTCCTCTAACGCTCCTCTGCATCATCTCTTCCATCCTCTCATCTCTCCTCCTAAACGCTCTATGCTCCCTGCATCATCTCCCATCCTCTGCCCTCTTAACGCTCCTCTGCATCATCTCTCCATCCTCTAACCCCTCTGCATCATCTCTCCATCTCTGCTATTCCTAAACGCATCACTCGCTCCTCTGCATCATCTCTCCATCCTCTGCTCTCTAACGCTCCTCTGCATCTCTTCCATCCATCCTCTGCTCATCTCCTCTAAACGCTCCTCTGCATGCAACTCTCGCTCCTCATCATTCTCCTCTACCCTCGCCTCCTGCTCATCTCTCTCCTCCCTCTAACGCTCCTCTGCATCATCTCTCCATCCTCTCCTCCTCTAACGCTCCTCTGCATCATCTCTCCATCCTCTCCTCCTCCTCTAACGCTCCTCTGCATCATCTCTCCATCCTCTCCTCCTCCTCTAACGCTCCTCTGCATCATCTCTCCATCCTCTCCTCCTCCTCTAACGCTCCTCTGCATCATCTCTCCATCTCTACTCCTCTAACCTCCTCGCATCATCTCTCCATCCTACTCCTCCCTAATGCTCTCTGCATCAATCCTCCATCCTCTACTCCTCTAACGCTCCTCTGCCTCATCTCTCCATCCTATCCTCCTCTAACGCTCCTCTGCATCATCTCTCCATCCTCTACTCCTCTAACGCTCCTCTGCATCATCTCTCCATCCTCTACTCCTCTAACGCTCCTCTGCATCATCTCTCCATCCTCTGCTCCTCTAACGCTCCTCTGCATCATCTCTCCATCCTCTACTCCTCCTCTAACGCTCCTCTGCATCATCTCTCCATCCTCTCCTCCTCTAACGCTCCTCTGCATCATCTCTCCATCCTCTCCTCCTCTAACGCTCCTCTGCATCATCTCTCCATCCTCTAACCCTCTGCATCATCTCTCCATCCTCTAACGCTCCTCTGCATCATCTCTCCATCCTCTACTCCTCTAACGCTCCTCTGCATCATCTCTCCATCCTCTACTCCTCTAACGCTCCTCTGCATCATCTCTCCATCCTCTACCTCCTCTAACGCTCCTCTGCATCATCTCTCCATCCTCTACTCCTCCTCTAACGCTCCTCTGCATCATCTCCTCCTCTACTCCTCTCTTACTCCTCTTGCATCATCTCTCCATCCTCTACTCCTCCTCTACGCTCATCATCCCCTCCTCTACTCCCTCTACTCCTCTTCCATCCTCTACTCCTCTAACGCTCCTCTGCATCATCTCTCCATCCTCTCCTCCTCTAACGCTCCTCTGCATCATCTCTCCATCCTCTACTCCTCCTCTGCTCATCTCTCCATCCTCTGCTCCTCTCTCTCTGCATCATCTCTCCATCCTCTACTCCTTCTCTAACCTCCTCTGCATCATCTCTCCATCCTCTCCTCCTCCTCCTCTGCATCATCTCTCCATTCCCTCTCTCCTCTCTCTCCTCCTCGCATCATCCTCTCATCCTCTACTCCTCTAACGCTCCTCTGCATCATCTCTCCATCCTCTACTACTCCTCTAACGCTCCTCTGCATCACTCCTCTCTCTTCCTCCTCTATCTCCCTCTCTCATCTCTTACTCCTCTCGCTCCTCTGCATCATCTCTCCATCCTCTGCTCCTCTAACGCTCCTCTGCATCATCTCTCCATCCTCTACTCCTCTAACGCCTCTCCTCCTCTCCTCCTGTCCTCCTCTCCTCCTCTACATCATACATCCTCCTCTCCTCTCTACTCACCTTCTCCTCCTCATCTCCTTCCTCCTCTACATCCTGTCTCCTTCTATTTTCCTTTCCTCTCTACAGGATAGACAAGATAGACCGGGACTAAACAGGACTAGGACTAGACTGGGACTAACCGGGACTAAACCGGGACTAAACCGGGACTAGACCAGGGACTAGACAGGACTGGACCAGGACCAGACTAGACCAAGATGGACTAGGGACTAGACTGGACCAGGACTCTGTGTCTGTGGTCCATGTGGTGTTATGATCATCGTGTGTTTATCAGTGCAGATGTCCACAGCAGGAGGACGGACCAGGACCAGACGGAGGAAGTCATTGGTTCAAGTCCTCCTTTTAGTCTGGTTTAGTCCTGTTTTAAGTCCTTTTTAGGTTTGTTATGACCTGATTCTTTATCCGGTTTAGTCCTGGTTTAGTCTTTACTTGGTTTAACCCTGGATTGACCTATTTTTTGGTCCGGTTTAGTCCTGGTTGGTCCTGGTTTTTGGTTTAGTCCTGGTTTGGTTCCCTGAGTCCTTTTAGTCCTGGTTCAGTTCTGGTTCAGTTTTTAGTCCTGGTTAGTCCTGGTTTAGTTCTGGTTCAGTCCTTTTAGTCCTGGTTTCCGCTGGTTTAGTTCTGGTTTAAAGAGCAGACGGAGCGACAGAACAGTGTGAACACAAGATGAGAAGAAAGAGAGAGAGAGAAGAGAAGAGAGAGAAAGAGAGAGAGCAGAGTGAAGCCAAAGAGGGGGGAGAGAGAAGAAAGGAGAGGGAGAGGGGAAGAATGGAGAGAGAGAGAGTAGAGAAGGAAGGAGAGAGAGGAAGTAAGAGGAGGGAGGGAAAGGGAGGAGAGAAAAGAAAGGAGAGAGGGAGTGGAGAGCAGAGAGAGAGGAGAGAGGGAGGATGGGGAGAGAGGGAGGAGAGGGAGGAGAGAGGGAGGAGAGAGAGAGAGAGAGGGAGAGAGAGAGAGGAGAGAGGGGGGAGGAGAGAGGGAGGGAGAGAGGAGAGAAAAGAAAGGAGAGAGGGAGTGGAGAGCAGAGAGAGAGGAGGAAGGGAAAATGGAGAGAGAGAGAGAGAGGAGCGCAAAGAGGAAAGGAGAGAGGGAGGGAGGAGAGAAGATGGAGAGAGAGAGTGAGAAAGGGGGGGCAGAGAGGGAGGAGGGAGGAATAACGGAGAGAGAGAAGAGAGAAAACTGAGGAGAGCGAGAGAAGAGGGAAAGTAAGGAAGAGGGGGAGGAGAGAGAAGAAAGGAGAGAGGGAGAGAGGTGGAAGGGAAAATGGAGAGAGAGGGAATACAGAGAGGAGAAGAGAGAGAAGAGAAGAAACAGAGAGACGGTGGGAGAAAAGAAGAGAGAGAGAGAGAGAGAAGAGAGAGAGAAAGCAAGAGAAAAATGAGAGACTTAAGTTTTAATAAATGTTTTTACTCGTTTGTTTTCGTGCCGTGATTCTCCGGGTCTGGGAGGGCATCTGGTTTAATCCTCCGTCTCTGAGCCTCTCGTCTCGGTTTTTGTGGAAAACGTGAGAAGCTCTAATTAAAAGAAAAACCCGGGGCCTCGACCGCGTTCGCTTCATTATTCGGCTTCGTTTTGTGAATATTTTGTTTACGAACTTTCCCAGATTTAATTAACCTCTTTGCATTTTTAACTTTGTGTTCCGAGTCCGCGGATCCGGCTCGTTAAACCCGCCCGGAAACGCCGCTCCCGCCGCTCCGGTCGCTCCCGCCGCTCGGTGACTGACAGTCGGCTTCAATTACGCCGCGTCTTAGTTTGGGTTTTTTTGGTCTTTTCTCGTTTGTCGTTTGTCGTTTGTCGTTTGTTTACGTCTGTTCGTTCATTATCCTGGGATCGGGGACGAGCCGAAAACGAACGTGAAAAAACATGTTTAAATCCACAGGGACGAAGCGGAAACGCAGAACGAAGAGAGTTTTTAAGAGTTTTGAGAAACAGAAAGAAAAGATGAAGCAGGGAGACAGAGTTGTTTAATGCACTGTGGAACTTTTCTGGAGGAGAGTCCACTTTCCCTGGAATGTTCCACAGTGAGAAACAAGGAGAGAGAGAGAGGAAGAGAGAGAGGAGAGAGAGGGAGGAGAGAGAGAGAGAGAGGAGAGAGGAGAGAGAGAGGAGGAGGAGGAGAGAGGGAGGAGAAGAGAGGGAGGAGAGAGGGAGGAGAGAGAGAGGAGAAGAGAGAGAGAGGAGAGAGAGAGGAGAGGAGAGAGAGGAGAGAGAGAAGGGGAGAGAGGGAAGAGAGGAGAGAGGAGAGAGAGGAGAGAGAGAGAGAGAGGAGAGGGAGGGAGAGAGAGAGAGAGAGGAGGAG
>NW_026571047.1:36935552-36960552 GCF_026225935.1 Boleophthalmus pectinirostris
TGTTCTGGATTGTGTGGATGTTTCTGGATGTTGTGGATGTTCTGGATGTTCTGGACGTTTGGATGTTCTGGATGTTCTGGATGTTCTGGATGTTCTGGATGTTCTGGACGTTCTGGATGTTTGTGATGTTGTGGATGTTGTGGATGGTGGACTTCTGGATGTTCTGGATGTTGTGGATGTTCTGGATGTTCTGGATGTTCTGGATGTTGGATGTGTGATGTTGTGGATGTTGTGGATGTTTGGATGTTCTGGACGTCTGGACGTTGTGGATGTTGTGGATGTTCTGACTTCTGGACGTTCTGGATGTTCTGGATGTTCTGGATGTTGTTGTTCTGGATGTTCTGGATGTTCTGCAGCGTCTCACAGCTCGTTTGGAGAGACCAGTGAGCAGAACATTACAGTATCTAACCTACTGGAGACAAACGCATGGATAAGTTTCTCCAAGTCTGATTTAGACAGTAAACCTTTGATTTTGCTCTGTTTTTTAGATGGTAAAAGGCTGCAGATGTTATTGATTTGATGTGGTGTTAAAGTTCAAGTCTGAGTCCATTATTACCTGAGATTTCTTGCCTATTTGAAGGTTTTAGAGAGAGAGACTGGAGGTGATGCTGACACTGTCCCTTTGTTTCTGTGGACCAAACACTATGACTTCAGTCTTGTCAGAGTTTAGCTGGAGAAAGTTTTTTGCCTCCACACACTGATCTGTTGGACGCAGTGACCAAGTGAGTCCACTGGTCCATAGTCTCCTGCTCTAATTTAGAGCTGGTTTAGATGTAACGTTTATGAAGAGAGTGATTATTTCTGGACAGAGTTCCTGGGTGCCGTCTGGGGCCCGAGAGGGTTCGGTTTGAGGACCACAGACGATGTAGATGATGTTGTTCTGTTGGCTTCATCAAAACCAGGACCTGCAGCTCTGGGAAGGTTTGAGGATCGACTCTCCCACGTCCGAGGTCGTGGTTCTCGACTGGAAAAATGTGTCTTGTCGTCTCCTGGCGGGTGGAGAGTCTCTGCCTCAAGTGGAGGAGTTCAAGTATCTCGGGGTCTTGTTCTTGGATGGAGCGTGAGATTGACAGGTGGACAGGTGCAGCGTCGGCAGTGATGCCGTCGCTGTATCGGACCGTTGTGGTGAAGAGGAGCTGAAACGAAAGACAAAACTCTGGATTTACCCTGAGTCTAAGTCTACGTTCAGACTGCAGGGCTTAACGCTCAATTCCGATTTTTTTGTGAAATCCGATGTTTTTTCGAGGTCGTTCACATTTCCAGTTAAATGTGACTTGTATGTGACTCCAGTGTGAACATTAAACGGCCCAAAAGTGTCCCACATGTGACACTGGAGACACGACGACGTCAACCGCAGCGAGCGTCTCTGTGTTTACAGAAGTTGTCCAAACATGGACGCAGCATCGAGCACCTGGAGATTTTAAAGTTCCTCTCGTACCGGAGCCAGAACATGAACAACTTACTTGTTTTAAGAGGAGATTGAGAAGGAGAAGGACGAGGTTTTTGGTCGTGGTGTTTTGTGGTGAGTGGAGATGTGCTTCACTTCAGTCACACAGAGTTCATGAACAATTTTCATCTACTTCAGTGCAGAATAGTGACGTTTGTGTCTTGTTGATAACGTGTAGGTGGATGAATGCACTTTGGCCGTTCACACTGAAGTCACATGTCAAAAGATCAGATATGTATCAGTTTCAGGAGCACATATCCAAGTGTCCTGGGTCACATTTGAAAAAATCGGATCTGTGTGGTTCAGACTGACATTAAAAGATCAGATACAGGAACATAGAGACAAAAAATCAGATTTGGGTCACTTCAGGCTGCAGAATGAACACAGCCTATGTTCCTCCCCTCACCTCTGGTCATGAGTCTGGGTGATGATCGCAGATACAAGTGACAGAAATGAGTTTCCTCCGCAGGGTGGCTGGGCGCTTCCTTAGAAATAGGGTGAGGAGCTCAGAGTAGAGCCGCTGCTCCTCCACGTCGAGAGGAGCAGTCGGGCGTCTGTTCTGATGTCTCCTGGAGGTGTTCATGTCCCACCAGGAGGAGGCCCCGAGGACGACCCAGGACACACTGGAGGGACCGTGTCTCTGGACCTGGGAACAACTCAGGGTCCCCCCGGAGGAACTGCAGGAAGTGTCCGGGGAGAGGGAAGTCTGGGAGTCCCTGTTTATGACTGATGCCTCCTCGACCCGACCCCGGATAAGAGGAAGAAAATGGATGGATGCAAAGAGAGAGAGAGAGAGAGAGTAGTTGTAAATAGTCCAAAGTCGTAGGGACGGAACGAGACAAAAGTTCTACAAGTCGAGAAACGAGACGAGATTTGAACATAATTCCAAATAAACAGTTTCCAGTTTTGGCATCACAAATTTTTTCTGTACAGTGTTTGATTTCATATTTTTGTTTCCATTTTACTGCTGCTTTTTGGAACTTTAAGATGGAACTCACCAACATGAAAAATGGAAACGAGATCTTCTAACCAGTCCTCAGTGTCGGGGAGTAACAGATTACATGTATGTAATCAGAGTACAAATGATGAGTAACTGTATTCAGTTACAGTTACTGTTTCAGTGAGTGGTAATTAGATTACAGTTACTTTGTTGAAATAAATGGATTACACGGCGGGATTTTCCTGTTTTCATATTTTGGGCGATATCCCTTTTTTTTTTTTTCTCGGTAATTCCACTCATTGCCGGACAATAAACCCGGACTAAACCAGGTCTAAACCAGGTCTAACCAGGTCTAAACCAGGTCTAAAGTCTAAACCAGGTCTAAACCCAGGACTAAACTAGGATCTAAACCAGGTCTAAACCAGGACTAATTAAACCAGGTCTAAAACCAGGTCTAAACTAGATCTAAACCAGGACTAAACTAAACCAGGACTAAACCAGGTCTAAACCAGGTCTAAACCAGGACTAGGATCTAAACTAGGTCTAAACTAGATCTAAACCAGGACTAAACCAAACAGATCCAGGACTAAAACTAGGTCTAAACAACTAGGTCTAAACTAGATCTAAACCAGGTCTACTAATCTAAACCAGGTCTAAACTAAACAGGACTAAAACCAGGTCTAAACTAACTAAACCAGGTCTAAACTAGATCTAAACCAGGTCTAAACTAGATCTAACCAGGTCTAAACCAGGACCAAAAAACCAGGACTAAACCAGGACTAAACCAGGACTAAACCAGGACTAAACCAGGACTAAACCAGGACTAAACCAGGACTAAACCAGGCTATGTGGACCGTGTCTCTTCTTCTTCTATCAATAATATTTTTAATTTGGTTCAGTGAATCTGGGCTTTAAATTTTTTTTTATCAGACAAAACATCTTATGTTACTATATCCTCGTCTTTCAAATCAAGTAATCTAAAGTATTCAGATTACATTACTCACTTTAAGTAATTTAATGGATTACATTTTTAAAAGTCACCTTCCCAACACTGCTGGTCCTCAGTCTGAGGTTAGTCCAGGTTTAGTTCTCGTCTGGACCTGGTTTTGTTTTTGTTTCGGGTGAATAATCGGGACATTTCCTTCGTCCGTCCGACTCTTTTTTTTCTTTCTTTTTTCTCTTTTGAAACGAGTCCGTGGCAAATTGTGGGAACAGTTTTTGTCCTGAACTCTGAACCGCGACCTCTCGACCCCCACGTTTGACCTTTCGACCCCGGGCGCTCATTTGCATTTCCTCTCAAAGCCCCTCCCCCCCCCTCGCCCCCGTCGCCGGTCGCCGTGTTTCAGCGCGAGAAACGGCGAGTCCGGAGTAAAAACCTGCTGGAGAGTCTCATGAAAGCGAGGGGGACGCGGGGAGGGGCCGGCGCAGATGTCCTCTCCACAAACCTTTTATTTTTGCAGAATTTAAATTTCCAACGAGTTTTTGTTTGGATTTAAAGAGCGAAAATCTCAAGATCAAATTCCTCATCGTTTTGTTTCTGAATAATTTGACTTTTTGAACAGAACCGCAAAAAAGTTGAGAGGTGTTTTGTTTGGTGACTGGTCGGCTCTAATTTGCACCGGGACGAGTAAAAAAAGATTTATTACCGAACTTTTTTGGTCAAAGAAGACCTGCTCGTTATTGTTTTGTTTGGAATGTTTCACAGTTTGGCATTAAACTTGTCAAACTTTCATATATTAGAGAATTTGTTCCATTACATTTTGAATTTTAAATACTGCTGAATAATTTGCCATTTTAAATTTTTTATCTCCGAAAAAAGGATGTTTGAATTTTTTTTTATTTGCTGCAATCCTGGTTTAGTCTTAATCTAGTTCTGGTTTAGTCCTGGTTTAGTCCTGGTTAGTCTGGTCTAGTCCTGGTTTAGTCCTGGTTTAGTCCTGGTTTAGTCCTGGTTTAGTCCTGGTTTAGTCCTGGTCTAGTCCTGGTTTAGTCCTGGTTTAGTCCTGGTCTAGTCCTGGTCTAGTCTGGTCTTAGTCCTGGTTTAGTCCTGCTTTAGTCCTGGTTTAGTCCTGGTTTATCCTCCTGGTCTAGTCTGGTTTAGTCCTGGTTTAGTCCTGGGTTTCTGGTTTGTCCTGGTTTGTCTGGTCTTGTCCTGGTTTAGTCCTGGTTTCGTCCTGGTTTAGTCCTGGTTTCGTCCTGGTTTCTTTCCTGGTTAGTCCTGGTTTCGTCCTGGTTTCGTCCTGGTTTAGTCCTGGTCTAGTCCTGGTTTAGTCCTGGTTTAGTCCTGGTTTAGCCCTGGTTTCGTCCTGGTTTTCGTCCTGGTTTAGTCCTGGTCTAGTCCTGGTCTAGTCCTGGTTTAGTCCTGGTTTCGTCCTGGTTTAGTCCTGGTCTTAGTCCTGGTCTAGTTGTTTCATCCTGGTTTCAGTCCTGGTTTCGTCCTGGTCTTAGTCCTGGTTTCGTCCTGGTCTAGTCCTGGTTTGTCCTGGTCTTGTCCTGGTCTTGTCCTGGTTTAGTCCTGGTTTGTCCTGGTTTAGTCCTGGTTCGTCCTGGTTTCGTCTGGTTTCGTCCTGGGTCTTGTCCTGGTCTTGTCCTGGTCTTGTCCTGGTTAGTCCTGGTTTCGTCCTGGTTTCGTCCTGGTTTCGTCTGGTTTCGTCCTGGTTTCGTCCTGGTCTTTGTCCTGGTCTTAGTCCTGGTTTAGTCCTGGTTTCTCTGGTTTGTCCTGGTTTGTCCTGGTTTAGTCCTGGTTTCGTCCTGGTTTAGTCCTGGTTTAGTCCTGGTTTAGTCCTGGTTTAGTCCTGGTTTAGTCCTGGTTTAGTCCTGGTTTAGTCCTGGGGCAGATGTCCTCTCCACAAACGTCTTTATTTTTGCAGAATTTAAATTTCCGACGAGTTTTTGTTTGGATTTAAAGAGCGAAAATCTCAAGAACAAATTCCTCATCGTTTAGTTTTTTAATGACTTGACTTTTTGAAGTTCAGAGGTGTTTTGTTTGGTGACTGGTCAAGTCTAATTTGCACCGGGACGAGTAAAAAAAGATTTATTACGGGACTTTTTTTGGTCAAAGGACACCTGCTCGTTTCCATGGAGATGTTATTGATTGGTCTGGAATGTTTCACAGTGCGGCTTTAAACCGGTTAAACTGTGTTGTTCGAAAAGTCCTGGTTTGATCCTGGTTTAGTCCTGGTTTAGTCCTGGTTTAGTCCTGGTTTAGTCCTGGTCTGGTCCTTGGTCTAGTCCTTATTTAGTCCTGGTCTAGTCCTGGTTTAGTCCTGATTTAGTCCTGCTTTTAGTCCTGGTTTAGTCCTGGTTTAGTCCTGGTTTCGGTCTCCTGGTTTCATCCTGGTTTAGTCCTGGTCTAGTCCTGGTCTGGTCCTTGGTCTAGTCCTTGTTTAGTCCTGGTCTAGTCCTGGTCTAGTCCTGGTCCTAGTCCTGGTTAGTCCTGGTTTAGTCCTGGTTTAGTCCTGGTCTAGTCCTGGTCTAGTCCTCCTTTGATCCTGGTTTAGTCCTGGTCTAGTCCTGGTTTAGTCCTGGTTTAAGTCCTGGTTTAGTCCTGGTTAGTCCTGGTCTAGTCCTGGTCTAGTCCTCCTTTGATCCTGGTCTAGTCCTGGTCAAGTCCTGGTCTAGTCCTGGTTTCGTCCTGGTCTAGTCCTGGTTTAGTCCTGGTTTAGTCCTGGTTTGCGTCACTTCCAGTCGGTCTGAACATCGACTCTGAACATTAATTCCGAATATAAATAAAATAGATTAAACTAAAATAACCAGAATTTCTCTTCACACTTTTGTCGTTAAATCTTTTTCTTCATCTTCGTCTGTAGTAAGAAAAAATAAAATAAAACAAACACATATTTCCGTTAGACCTTAAACTCCTCGTCTGTTCTTGTCGTGTTTTGGCTCCGGTCGCAGTAGAACCGTGTTGTTTTTGGCGCCTCCTGTTGGCTCGTGCAGGTGTGACACGTGGGAGGGAGAAGATTGTTTTTCTGCACTTTGCTCCGAGAAAAAACACCAGGATTTTCACACCGAGGAAGATTATTTTGGACGTGATATGAAAACGACTTATTGAGATTAGTTTTTGGACTTCGTTTCGTGAGCTGCGCCGAGGAATATCTCCATAGAAACGAGCAGAAAAGTGACACGGTGCACCTTTAAAAGCAGAAGTGTTCATTCGTTTTTAGTGAATTGTTGGCTCTAATTTGTCCTTTAATAAAATTAAATGTTATATAATAAAAATTTAATAAATCCTGGTTTAATCCTGGTTCAGTCCTGGTTTAGTCTTACTATAGTCCTGGTCTAGTCCTAATTTAGTCCCGGTTTAGTCCTGGTCTAGTCCTGGTTTAGTTCCGGTTTAGATCTGCTACAGTCCTGGTTTAGTCCTACTCTAGTCCTGGTCTAGTCCTGGTTTAGTCCTGGTTTAGTCTTACTCTAGTCCTGGTTTAGTCCTGGTTTAGTCTTACTCTAGTCCTGGTTTAGTCCTGGTCTAGTCCTGATTTAGTCCTGATTTAGACCTGGTTTAGTACTTGGTCTTGTCCTGGTTTAGTCCGAGTTTAGTCTTACTCTAGTCCTGGTTTAATCCTGGTTTAGTCCTGGTTTAGTCCTGGTTTAGTCCTGGTCTGGTCCTTGTTTAGTCCTGATTTAGTCCTGATTTAGACCTGGTTTAGTCCTTGGTCTAGTCCTGGTTTAGTCCGAGTTTAGTCTTACTCTAGTCCTGGTTTAATCCTGGTTCAGTCCTGGTTTAGTCCTGGTTTAGTCCTGGTCTAGTCCTGGTCTAGTCCTTGTTTAGTCCTGGTCTAGTCCTGGTTTGGTCCTGGTCTAGTCCTGGTTTAGTTCCTGGTTTAGTCCTGGTTTAGTTCCTGGTTTAGTCCTGGTTTAGTCCTGGTTTAGTCCTGGTTTAGTCCTGGTCTCAGTACCAGACTGGACCAGCAGAGGGCGCTGTGTCTCTGCTCTGGGAATCACCTGCTCGTGTTTCTGTCACATATTTTTGGACAGAACTTAAAGCTTCACTGTGTAACTTTTACTTTTATGGGTCCGTCACCTTCTTGTTTCTATGGATACGTCATTCCTCTGTCTGGAATGTTCCGCAGTGAGACTTTAAACAGCTCGACTTTACATTTATTCAATTACAATTTTTGGTTTTATAGCTCGAAAAACAAGACATTGTGACTGTGAGCGGGGTCGCCTCTCCGCAGATCTGACCTGTAACCCGGTCTGTTTCGGTCTCCATGACGATAGAAAGGTTTAAAGCCATACTGCGGAACATTTTAGACAAAACAATAACGATAATAACTTTTTGTGACAGATTAAAACGCAGGTTCGTGGATTTTTTTATTTTATTTTTTTCTGTTGATACTTTGCGCTGACGTGACTCCCGGGGTGTTCTGTGTATGTGTGTCTAGGGTGGAATGTTGAGCGGTTTCCGTGGCGACATTAGCTGGAAAAGTTTGGAGACGGTCAGATTCTGTTTCAGACGAAGCTCCAACAGATTTTTTTTTTTTTTTGTGTGTGTTTCAGGTGCGATTTCCACAGAACAGAGACAAACGGAGCTAAAAATAAAGTGTCATTTTGTCTCCTGCCCACAGTCCTGGTCTAGTCCTGGTCTAGTCCTGGTCTAGTCCTGGTCTAGTCCTGGTCTAGTCCTCGTCCAGTCCTGGTCTAGTCCTGGTCTAGTCCTGGTCTGGTCCTGGTCTGGTCCTGGTCTAGTCCTGGTCTGGTCCTGGTCTAGTCCCGGTCTGGTCCTGGTCTAGTCCTGGTCTAGTCCTCGTACAGTCCTGGTCTAGTCCTGGTCTAGTCCTGGTCTGTCCTGTCTAGTCTGGTCTAGTCCTGTCCCTGGTCTAGTCCTGGTCTAGTCCCGGTCTAGTCCTGGTCTAGGTCCTGGTCTAGTCCTGGTCTAGTCCTCGGTCTAGTCCTGGTCTAGTCCTGGGTCTAGTCCGGTCTAGTCCTGGTCTGGTCCCTGGTCTAGTCCTGGTCTAGTCCTGGTCTAGTCCCGGTCTAGTCCTGGTCTAGTCCCGGTCTAGTCCTGGTCTGGTCCTGGTCTAGTCCTGGTCTAGTCCTGGTCTAGTCCTGGTCTAGTCCTGGTCTAGTCCTGGTCTAGGTCCCTGGTCTAGTCCTGGTCTAGGTCCTGGTCTAGTCCTGGTCTAGTCCTGTCTAGTCCTGGTCTAGTCCTGGTCTAGTCCTCGTACAGTCCTGGTCTAGTCCTGGTCTAGTCCTGGTCTAGTCCTGGTCTAGTCCTGGTCTAGTCCTGGTCTAGTCCTGGTCTAGTCCTGGTCTAGTCCTCGTACAGTCCTGGTCTAGTCCTGGTCTAGTCCTCGTACAGTCCCGGTCTAGTCCTGGTCTAGTCCTCGTACAGTCCCGGTCTAGTCCTGGTCTAGTCCTCGTACAGTCCCGGTCTAGTCCCGGTCTAGTCCTGGTCTAGTCCTCGTACAGTCCCGGTCTAGTCCTGGTCTAGTCCTGGTCTAGTCCTGTGACAGTCTTGAGAGAGTTTAGTCCAACTTTAGTCCTATTTTAATCTTCAGTTAGACCTGGTTCAGTCCTAGTTTTAAACCAGGTTGAGATCTGGTTTAGTCCTAATTTAGTCTTGGTTTAGATCTGTTTTAAACTTGGATTGAACCCTATTCAATTTTAGGTTTAGTCCTGGTTTAGTCCTAGTTTAGTCCTAGTTTAGACCTGGTTTTGACCTGGTTTAGTTGCTTTGTCTGAAATATTCCACAGTGGGGCATTAAATTTGTCCATCTTGTGTTGATCCAATTACAATAAAAAATAAGATCATATAAAATTGCTCACTTCTCCACAGATCTGACCTGTAACTTGGTGCCTTCGTGGACAAACTGAGTCAAGAGTCGAGACAAGAAGCTGACAGGACCTGCACTAGAAAAGTTACATAGTGGAGCTTTAACTAATGATCCAAAATGTAAAACGAAACCCAACTATATTCAGATCTAAACTCCAGGATTTGTCGTTTTTATGCAGAATAAACAGGAGATTTTTCTGTTTGTGGATTAAATTAAAGGGAAATTTGCTTGATTTTGTGATTTGCAAATTGAGTTTATTCAAATTTTGATTTTGATTAGACTCTGATTCATATTTTAGTGACCGAAAAAACGTAGAAAAACATCGTTGTAATCTTCTCGTCTCCATGTTTGTCCTCAGGAAACGTGACCGTGGCCTCGGAGTGATGACTTTAGGGAGGATTTGACCCGGATCTGGACCTGGGATCTGGACTTGGACTGAGTCTGGACCAAACCTGAACCGGATCTGGACTAAGCCTGGATTAAAGTTGGAGTTTAAGTGAGTCTGGATGAACATGTCTCTGGTGGACAAGCACAAAGTGAAGAGACAGAGGCTGGACCGCATCTGTGAAGGTGAGAGCTGAATTAAACTTTATTATTCTTAGTTATTTTTTTTTATTTATTTTTTTATATTTTATTTACTTATTATTTTTATAAATTTTTATTTAATTTTATTATTTTATATGTATTATTTATATATTTTTTGTTTTTATTATTTGTATAATTTTTTGTTTTTTATTTTAAGTATTTGTATTTATTTGTTTTTTGTTTTTGTTTTTTTTTTATTTTTTATTTTTTTTATTCTTTTTATTTATTTATATTTTTTATTTTTATTACTTATCATTCTTATTCATTCATTTATTTATTTCTATTTATTTTTTATTTTTATTATTTATATATTTTTTTAGTTTTTATTATTTTTATTCATTTTTTAGCTTTTTGTTTTAAGTTTTAGTATTTATTTGTAGTTTTTATTTATTATTATTTTTATTTTTATAATTTTTATGTATGTTTATATTTTTTATGTATTTATATATATATTTTTTTATTTATTGAATAATTTTTATTTATTTTTATTTAATTTGTTTTATTCATTTATTTTTTTAAATAATTTTTTTTTAAATTTTACGTTCAAATTATATATGTATGTATTTATTTGGCAGAAATTGACTAAAAAATTGTTCGGTTGTGGTTTTTTTTTTGTGTGTTTTTTTGGAATCAGAAAATAATCACCAGGCTGTAACATGAGTGCAGTGTGTCAGATGCCCTCCCGTCCTCACGTGGTTTAAATATTTGTCGTGGAAAAATGTCACAAACGTCTCTGGACTAAAATATTTTTCAGAATAATCGTTTATTTGTTGTAATTTTGTTCTAATTTGAGTCGAACAAAATGTTTATTATAAAAACATCTGGGTCAGAATCTCACTGTTTTCCTCTGGGACTGAAGAACGAACAGAAACAACAGAGTCACAGAGTCGCCTCCTCCACTCCTCCTCTCACCTCCTCCACTCCACTCCTCCACTCCTCCACTCCTCCTCCCTCCTCCTCCACTCTCACCTCCTCCACTCCTCCACTCCTCACTCCTCACCTCTCCACTCCTCCACTCCTCCTCTCCTCCACTCCTCCACTCCTCCTCCTCACTCCTCCACTCCTCCTCCTCCTCCTCCTCTCCTCACCTCCTCCACTCTCCTCCACTCCTCCTCTCCTCCTCTCCTCCACTCCTCCACTCCTCCTCTCACCTCCTCCACTCCTCCTCCTCCTCACTCCTCACCTCCTCCACTCCTCCCTCCTCCACTCCTCCACTCCTCACTCCTCCACTCCTCCACTCCTCCACTCTCCACTCCTCCTCCTCACTCCTCCTCACTCCTCCACTCCTCCTCCTCCTCCTCACCTCCTCCCTCCTCCACTCCTCACTCCTCCACTCCTCCTCACCTCCTCCACTCCTCCACTCCTCCACCTCCTCCACTCCTCCACTCCTCCTCCTCCTCCTCACCTCCTCCACTCCTCCTCCTCACTCTCCTCCACTCTCCACTCCTCCACTCCTCACCTCCTCACCTCCTCCTCCACCCCTCCACTCCTCACTCCTCCTCACCTCCTCACCTCCTCCTCCACTCCTCACTCCTCCTCCTCCTCCTCCACTCCTCCACTCCTCCACTCCTCACTCCTCACTCCTCACTCCTCACTCCACCTCCTCCACTCCACTCCTCCACTCCTCCACTCCTCACCTCCTCCACTCCTCACTCCTCCCTCCTCCTCACTCTCTCCACTCCTCCACTCCTCACCTCCTCCACTCCTCCACTCTCCTCCACTCCTCCACTCCTCCTCTCCTCACTCTCCTCCTCTCCTCCACTCTCCACTCCACTCCTCACTCCTCCTCCACCTCCTCCACTCCTCACTCCTCACTCTCCTCCACTCCTCCCACTCCTCCTCCACTCCTCCACTCCTCACCTCCTCCTCACTCCTCCACTCCTCCTCTCACCTCCTCACTCTCCTCCTCACCTCCTCCTCCACTCCTCACCTCCTCCACTCCTCCACTCCTCCACTCCTCCACTCCTCTCCTCCTCCCTCCACTCCTCACCTCCTCACCTCCTCCACTCCTCCACTCCTCCACTCCTCCACTCCTCCCCTCCTCCACTCCTCACTCTCCTCCACTCCTCTCTCACTCCTCCTCTCCTCCACTCCTCCACTCCTCCCCTCCTCACCTCCTCCTCCTCCTCACTCCTCACCTCCTCCACTCCTCCACTCCTCCTCCTCCTCCCTCCTCCACCTCCTCACCTCCTCCACTCCTCACCTCCTCCACTCCTCCACTCCTCACCTCCTCACTCCTCCACTCCTCCACTCCTCCACTCCTCCACTCCTCCACTCCTCCACTCCTCCCTCCTCCACTCCTCCTCCACTCCTCCTCCTCCACCTCCTCCACTCTCCACTCCTCCCCTCCTCCACTCCTCCACTCCTCCACTCCTCCACTCCTCCTCCTCACTCCTCCACTCCTCCCTCCTCCACTCCTCCACTCCTCACTCCTCACTCCTCCTCACCTCCTCCACTCCTCCTCCCCTCCACCTCCCCCTCCACTCCTCCACTCCTCCACTCCTCACTCCTCCTCCTCCACTCCTCCACTCCTCACCTCCTCCACTCCTCCTCTCACTCCTCACCTCCTCACCTCCTCCACCTCCTCCACTCCTCACCTCCTCCACTCCTCCACTCCTCACCCTCCTCCACTCCTCACTCCTCCACTCCTCTCCTCCACTCCTCCACTCCTCCACTCTCCTCTCCTCCTCTCCTCCACCTCCTCCACTCCTCCACTCCTCCACTCTCCTCCTCACTCCTCACCTCCTCCTCCACCTCCTCCACTCCTCCACTCCTCACTCCTCTCCTCACTCCCTCCTCTCCTCCACTCCTCCACTCCTTCCCTCCTCCCCTCCTCCACTCCTCCACTCCTCCACTCCTCACTCCTCACTCCTCCTCCACTCCTCCACTCCTCCACTCCTCCACTCCTCACCTCCTCCACTCCTCCACTCCTCCCTCCTCACTCCTCCACTCCTCACTCCTCCACCTCCTCCTCACTCCTCACCTCCTCCACTCCTCCACTCCTCACCTCCTCCACTCCTCCACCTGAGGCTCTCTCTCTCTCCTTTCTCTCTATCTCTTCTCTCTCTCTCTCTTTTTCTCTTTCTCTCTCCTTTTCTTTTTCTTTCTCTCTATCATTCTCTCTCTCTGTCTCTTTTCTCTCTTCATACTCCCTCTCTCTCCCACCACTCCCACCTTCTCCCCCTTCTCTCTGTCTCTCTCTCTCTCCTTCCTTCTTTCTCTCTCTCTCTCTCTCTTTTCTCTTTCTCCCCCTCTCTCCTTCTTTCTTTCTTTCTCTCTCTCTTTTTCTCTCGCTCTCCTTTGCTCTCTCTCTCTTTTCTCTTCTCTCTTCATGCTCCCTCTTTCTCACGCCATCCACACTCCCCTCTTTCTCTCCTTTTTCTCTCTTCACCTCCTCTCTCTCTCTCTCCTTTCTCTCTGTCTCTTCTCTCTCTTTTTTTCCTCTTTTTCTCTCCTTTTCTTTTTCTCTCTCTCTGTCATTCTCTCTCCTTTCTCTCTCTCTGTCTCTTTTCTCTCTTCATACTCCCTCTCTCTCCCACCACTCCCACCTTCTCCCCCTTCTCCTCTCCTTTTTCTCTCTTCACCTCTACCCTCTCTTCCTCTCTCTCTCCTTTCTCTCTCTCCTTCCTCTCTCTCCCACCTTTCTCTCTCCGTTCTGTCTCTCCTATCTCTATTTCTCTCTTTACTCTCGCTCCCTTTACTTTCTCTCTTTTGTCTCTCCGTTTCCCTTCTCTTCTCTCTTCACCCCCTCACACTGTCCCCACCCGCTTTCCCTCTCTCTCTCCTTTTTCTCTTTTTCTCTCTCTCTTCTTCCCCCACTTATCTCTCTATCTCTCCTTCTATCTCCTCTGCCCCTTCACCCTTTCTTCTCTCGTTTCATACCTCCTCTCTCTCTCTCTCTTCAAACTCCCCCTCTCTTTCTCTTTCTTTCGTTTGTTCAGAGGACGGTCTCTCTCTCTCTCTCTCTCTTTTTCTCTCTCTGTTGTTCTGTCGTTCACAGTAAAACAAAAAAAACAAAAAAGAATTGTAGGAAACACAGACTCTGGTTTTGGGACTAAACCAGGACTAAACCAGGACTAAACCAGGACTAAACCTGGACTAAACCATCATTGTGTATCTTTAATATTAATGCTTAAGTCTAGACTGAGGATTAGACCTGGTTTAGTCCTGGTTGAGTTCTGGTTTAGTCTTGGTTTACATGTGGTTTAGATCTGGATAATGTTACAATAAACCTCCTTTAGTCCTTTAGTTTCACTTAAAGGTTGTATGGAGGATTTTTTTTTTGGTTCAAACTGTCATTGAAATTCAATTTCAAAATCATTTAAAATACCATTACAGAGACGCAGCAGCCTTGTAATTATGATGACCAAAATAAAAAAAGAATGAAAATCTATCAACTGTGGATGTAGTGAGGCCAGATAAACATCAGCCAATAGAAAACGAGGCTGCCTCATTTTCTATTGGCTGTTAGGTTGTCAATCAAACTCTCTACATTTCTAGAGTAATTGACTCACGGCATGCAGGGATTACGTGGTTTATGCAGTGATTCTTAGAGGTTTTTTCAAACTGTAGCTTCCTCACAGTTCGCACAAAATTTGTTGCGATGGAGGACAAAGAATCCACCAGTTCGCCGCAAAAGAAAGTCCATTTTTGAGGTCGCTGAAGGAGAAAAGGAGAAGGAGAAAAGGAGCAAAGCCAAACTGAGGTGATTCTTGGAGATTCCTTCCAGCGATGGCGCGACTGAAGCAGACGAAGGGTCTAAAAACTGACGCGTCGGTCGCTAAACTATTTCCACACAGGTCACTTCAACGGTAATTCTGAACACGCACTGGCTGTAAACAAGCGTGATTTCTGGAGTAAGGAGGCGGGAGGAGGTGTTTCTACTGAGGAGCTGTGGAGGAGGGAGGTGATGTTGTGCATGCACGACATTTGAAAAAGGACGCTGTCGCTGTATTTATCTTTCTTTAAAAAATCCTCTATACAACCTTTAACTGTATTTATTTGAATTAATTAATCTCATTTTATTCTACTTTTATATTTTTATTTTATTCAGTTATATTTATTCATTTTTTTGTATTTAATTACCCAGAGCTGAATTTAAGTTTTAATTTTTTTATTATTTAGAAATACACTCATTAAATGGATTCTTTTGTCAGTTTTGTGTAGGCTACTTTAAGAACAAAAACACAGGTCTGAACCAGGACTAAACCAGTTTTGTGCTGTGACAGTTTTCATTTGTACAAGTATATTTATAAAACTATTAATAATTATTTTTGTGGAAATTATATGACGTCGTTTCTGTTCAGCTGACGACGGCGACTTTAACAAAACTCCACAAAACCAGTGAAGAGAAACGACCTGAGTCTGTGGGAAACTCTGTATTATATAAAATATGAATCAAAAACAAGTTACTAAAGACTGATACAAACTTTTCCTGGTTCAGTCCTGGTTCAGTTTAGGGTTAGTCTTGGTTTAATCTTGGTTCGGTCTCAGTTTAGTCCTACTTTAGTCATAGTTTAGTTTAAGTTTCATATAATTTCCTCCTGTTTTGATTCTGTTTAACAAAATAAAACAGCAAATATCTTAAAAACCAGAATCGCACAAACAAAACTTTTTGCGGTACAAATTGAAGCACAAACTTTTTGTCATAGTTTTTGTGTCGTTTTGCGTTTGACGATCGCCGACGTCCCTCAGCCCACTTCACCTTTTTTCCTTTAATAACAAACCCACCACTGTGAGAAACTCTGTCCCTGCCGCACTTTTTCTTCTATTTCCACATGGTTTTGTCCTGATTTAGTCCTGCTTTAGTTCTAGTTTAGTCCTGGTTCAGTCCAGGTTTAGACCTAGTTTAGTCCTGGTTTCCTCCTTGTTTAGTCCTAGTTTAGACCTGGTTTAGTCCTAGTTTAGACCTGGTTTAGTCCTGGTTTCATCCTGGTTTAGTCCTAGTTTAGACCTGGTTTAGTCCTGGTTTAGACCTGGTTTAGTCCTGGTTTAGACCTGGTTTAGTCCTAGTTTAGACCTGGTTTAGTCCTGGTTTAGTCATAGTTTAGTCCTGGTTTAGTCCTGGTTTAGACCTGGTTTAGTCATAGTTTAGTCCTGGTTTAGACCTGGTTTAGTCCTGGTTTAGTCCTGGTTTAGACCTGGTTTACACCAACAAAACACAAACGTTTTGTATAATTTTCTGCTGTTTTGAGACTATTTAACATTTTGAGGCGCTGGATGACGTCAAAAATAAAACGGTTAAAATCTTAAGGACAAAAATCGCACAAACAAAACTTTTTGCGGTACAAATTGAAGCACAAACAGTGTTTGTGTCGTTTTGCGTTTGACGATCGCCGACGTCCCTCCGCCCACTTCACCTTTTTTCCTTTAATAACAAACCCACCACTGTGAGAAACTCTGTCCCTGCCGCACTTTTTCTTCTATTTCCACATTAGTCCTGGTTCAGTCCAGGTTTAGTCCTGGTTTAGAACTGGTTTAGACCTAGGTTTAGTTCTAGTTTAGTTTAAGTTTCATATAATTTCCTTCTGTTTTGATTCTGTTTAACAAAATAAAACTGCAAATATCTTAAAAACCAGAATCACACAAACCAAACTTTTTGACTGTCACGGTGTTTGTGTCGTTTTGCGTTTGACGATCGCCGACGTCCCTCCGCCCACTTCACCTTTTTTCCTTTAATACCAAACCCACCACTGTGAGAAACTCTGTCCCTGCCGCACTTTTTCTTGTATTTCCACATTTAAATAATTGATGGGGTGAGGCAGCAGGTGGCTATACAATCCCTCTTTAACCTGACACCGGGCGGGCGGAGCTTGTTTACTAACCCATATCACTTCATGCAGAACTCCTCTCGCCAATCTCCTCTATTGGCCCGAAATCGGAGCCCGCCGTAACCTTAAACCCGCCTCGGTCCCGCTGCCATTAACGCGCCCGCCGCTTTGTCTGTCGCGCGATGACGAACGCCAGCGAGCAGACGCATTTCGCAGCCTCTCTCGGCCAGGAAAACCCGACGGAAACACCCGGCAGCGGCGGCAGGTGCAACTACTGCGGGACGGTGGCGGGGTCCAGGAGTCCGTTTTGGGGAGGAGAACCGGGACCGGCGTACCAGGCGGAGAACCCTGATCTGAGCTTACGCGCGGCGAGTTTACACCCAGAAAGAGGATTACAGCTCGTGAGGAAGAACTCGGCGCCGGATTTAAATAGTTTGTACATGAGGCAAATGGCCGGGGAGAGGGGGGTGGGCCAGGAGTTCTACCCGGGGGACGTGGCTCTGGCTGGGCACGGCGTCGCGGCGGAGGAGGCCGGGTTTTACAGGGATAAACGGCCGCCTCTTACCAGATCAGCCTCGTATTACGGCTTAAGAACTCCAACTCACCCTAATGCCGCTGCTGCTGCTACTACGTGGGATCAGGCCAATCGACAACAACAAGCCACACCTTCGCTGCTGGGCTCCACGCCGACGCCGGCCCCCGTCCCGCCCCCTCCGCCCCCTCCGCCCCCGCCCGCCCGCCGCCCCCTCCCTCGTCCGTCCTGGAGCTTAGCAGATTGTACAGGGAGACTATCTCGGGCGCTAAGATGCTCCCAGACGCGCAGAGGCTGGCCGCGGCGTCACCGGGGCTTTACTCCGTCCACACCACGCTGCCCATTTACAACGCGGATCCCGTGAACCAGCAGGCGTACGCAGCGGCCGCCGCCAACTGCACGGTGGATTTGGCGAGTCAGGTTATGGACGGCGGCGGCGCGAGGCCCTACGGAGCTGTGGCGTCGCAGAGGTTGCCCTACGACCCCAATTACGACCCGACTTCCGCGATCGTTGCGGCGACGGCGACCGGTTTGACGTCCGGCTTACCCGCGCACCACCCGAGCGCCGCCGACCCCAAGAAAATGGTGGACCCTTCGTTTTTGGCGTTTCTGCGTTCCGAGGGCGTGGCGGAGAGCACGATCACGCTCCCTGCTGCAGCACGGCTTCGACTCGTCCGCCATGCTGGGGATGATGGAGGACCACGACATCCGGTCCGTCGCCCCCAACCTGGCGCAGGCGAGGGTCCTGTCGAGGATCGTCCTGAACTGCAAAACGGGCGCGGTGGCGGGAATTCGCGGGAGGTCGAACAGCTTCAGCCACGGCAACTACATGCCACCGCAGGGGCTGAGCATGGACCCGGGTTTGATGCAGCAGCCGCCGCCGCCGCCCGCCCGCCATCCAGGCCAGCGTCTCCCCGCGAATGGGCGAGTTTTTGGGACGGCGACCGAGCAGCGCCCCGTCTCAGCACCTCCTGGAAACGACCTACCCGGGCGCCCGACCGTTGGGAGCCGGCGCGTACCCGGTGAGCCCCGATTACAACCAAACCCGGGCGTTTTCGATGTACAACGCGCACACCGGGCTCGCCATGTCCGCGTTGGGTGCGCAAGCTCAGCAGGTCGCGCCCGTCACGCCCGGAGCGGCGCCCAAAACCTTCTCCGGGTCGTACTCGCCGATGGAGCTGATGAAGCGGCCGACGAACCTGCCTCCAGCGTCGCCGATTTTGGCCGGCAGCCCGATGCACAGCCCGCAGCTGCTCCGGAAAGGAATAAACCCGGTCCAGGACGCGTCGCTGGTGCCGGTGTCGTCGGCCAACGTGCTACAAACGCAGAATCTGAACAACCCCAAGATGGTCGGCAGGAGAACCGGACCCCCCGTCATCGTGTCCACAATGGCCACTACTCCAGATACAAGTAAGGCAGGATTTGGAAACTTTATTTTTCTAATCCAAGGCAAGAAAAATGCGAAAATAAAAATAGTTTATCTGTAAGGATGACGGACACATAAGGAAAATTATTTTGTGAGTTTTTTTTTCCCAAGTGTTTCCATTTGGATTGGACAAAAAAGCGTCACGTGTCGGTGAGTTACATCTTTTATAGTTCAGAAAAGCAGAAACAAAAATATGAAATTAAACAAATATAAAATTGTGAGGCCAAAATTCGAAACTGAATTGTGAAATTCCATGTCGTATATAGACCCAGGTCTTAACCAGGTCTAAACAAAGACTAAAAAATAGGTCTGAACCAGGACTAAACCAGGTCCAAAGAAGTTTATTACGGTTTGGATCTTTTTCTCTTTAAACCCAGATAAAACCCAGACTGAATCAGGACTAAACCAGGTCTAAACCAGGTCTAAAACCAGGTCTAAACCAGGTCTAACTCAGATCTCAACCAGGTTTAAACAAAGATCAAGAATAGGTGTGAACCAGGACTAAGGCAGGACTAAATGAGAACTAAACCAGGTCCAAGGAAGTTTATTTGGTGTGGATCTTTTTCTCCTTTAAACCCACTCTGAATCTGAACTAAACCAGGTCTAAACCAGGACTAAAATTAAGTCTAATCCAGGTCTCAACCAGGTTTAAACAAAGATCACAAACTAGGTCTGTACCAGGACTAAATGAGAACTAAACCAGGACTAAACCAGGTCCAAAAGAGTTTATTCGGTGTGGATCTTTTTTTCTTTTTAACCCAGATCAAAACCCAGACTGAATCAGGACTAAACCAGGTCTAAACCAGGTCTAAAACCAGGACTAAAACCAGTCCTAACCCAGATCTTAACCAAGCCTCTTTTCTAAGTACAAAATACGACCTTTGCTTTTCCAAATTCATCAAGGTTTATTTCACCATTTCAATTTTTTTTCTGATTCTAAATTCTCATTCAAAGATTTTCTTGTTGTTGTTTTACTAATTTTAGGCGTTTCATTTTGGGTTTTGTTTGAAAACGTCGTGCGAATGTAAAGAGCTTCAGCTGCGATTATGCAACAGTTCACACCGAGCTGCAAGAGTTGAGTCATTTCGATGTTTGAATGAAGCGACGTTTGTGTGCAGAAAATCCCACACAAACCTCAAACGTGCCGGAAAAAACTTTTTATAAAACTATATTTGTCGTGATTGTACTTGTATTATTTCCTTATTTACTCTTTTTTTACACACGGTTTTAACGCTGTTTTAAAAAATATAAATACCTGAGAAATGTTTGATGTTTTTGATTATTAAAAACAACAACATTTTTTCATGTATTTGACCAAAACGTACAGATATTTTGTTTTTAGCAGCTCTTGATTTCAAAATAAGTCGTGCGTCTAATTATAGAGCGTTTTATTGTCCGTTTATCAGGAAGTGTGTGTTAGCATGCTAGTTGTTGTCAGCTTTACTGTCACTGGAATAACTTTGGACGACTGCAAATTGTTTAAAATTATCTAGTTCTAGTTTTTTTCCCATGTTTTTAAGACTAAAAATCAGATACAGTGCCTGTTTTTACTTGTAGTTTTTTCAGTTTTTATTTGTAGTTTCAGTTGTAGTTATTCGTGTTTTAGTTGTAGTTTTAGATGTAGTTTTTTGGTTGTAGTTTTTAGGTGTTGTTTTTTCATTTTTTAGTTGTAGTTTTTCTTGTTTGTAGTTTTTCTTGTTTTTTAGTTGTAGTTTTTCCTATTTTAGTTGTAGTTTTTACCTTTAGTTTTTCCTGTTTATAGTTGTCATTTTACCTCTTTTTAGTGGTATTTTTTCTTGTTTTAAGTTGTAGTTATTCCTGTTTTTAGTTCTAGTTTTTCTTGTTTTTAATTGTAGTTTTTCTTGTTTTTAGTTGTAGTTTTTCCTATTTTTAGTTCTACTTTTTAGGTGTCGTTTTTCTTGTTTTTAGTTGTAGATATTCTGGGTTTTAATTGCAGTTTTTAATTGTAGTTATTCCTGTTTTTAATTGTCGTTTTTAGGTATAGTTTTTCCTGTTTTTGGTTGTAGTTTTTCCTGTTTTTAGTTGTAGTTTAATTGTTTTTTTTTCTATTTTTAGTTGTAGTTATTCCTGTTTTTAGTTGTTGTTTTTCCTGTTTATAGTTGTAGTTTTTCTTGTTTTAATTGTATTTTTTTTCTGTTTTTAGTGTAGGACTTGTTAAAGGTTTACCACGTAACATTTTTGGTGAGATGCCATTGCTTTGGCTGCAATGTTTCACAGTGTGGCATTAAACAGATCTACTTATCTCGCTTTCTCTTCCATCACAATCATTATTTATTTTGCGTTTTTTTTTTCCATAATTATTCTCTCTTCTGTTCCTCTTTTACCTTTAGTTTTATTTTATATTTGCAGTATATTCTTTTGCTCTCTGTTCCTGTCCATTCCCCGTTCTGTAAATACACCTGCCCTGTCTCTGGTCCGCACCTGTCACTTTCCTCGGACTCTCTCTGATCAGGATTAAACGTGATCCAATTAAACCTAATGAGCTCTGGAGCAGCGTGCAAACCACCGCAGGCTGTTTATAACGCAGCGCCGGCCTGGACGCAGGACACGGTTTATACTGTGTTTATTTTAAAACATTTATTAAACTCTCTGTGTCTTGTTTTTTATGTCGTAAAAACGCGAAAAACAAAACGAGTTCATTGTAAACACTTATTTTTATCCATTCAGAGCGTCATAATTATTCACCACGATGAGTTTATAAGAGACCTGATTGGAGTTTTGCTGTTGTTGTAATTGCAACTAGCATGCTGACAGTGCACTTCCTGGTTTACAGAGGATAAAAAAGCTTACGGCGGATTTATTTTGACCCCAAGAGCTGTTTTTACTATATTTTTGTACTGGAACAAAACACATTTGGCTTAATTAGTAATCCTCTTTTCAGTTGTAGTTTTCTTCTTTTTGGTTGTTGTTTTTCTTGTTTTTACTTATAATTTTCTTGTTTTTAGTTGTATTTTTCCTGTTCTCAGTTGTAGTTTTCTTGTTTTTAGTTGTAGTTTTCCTGTTTTTAGTTGTATTTTTCCTGTTCTCAGTTGTAGTTTTCTTGTTTTTAGTTGTAGTTTTCCTGTTTTTAGTTGTATTTTTCCTGTTCTCAGTTGTAGTTTTCTTGTTTTTAGTTGTAGTTTTCCTGTTTTAGTTGTAGTTGTATTTTTCTGTTAGTTGTAGTTTCTCCTGTTTAGTTGTATTCCTGTTCTCAGTTTAGTTTTCTTGTTTTAGTTGTAGTTTTCCTGTTTTTAGTTGTATTTTTCCTGTTCTCAGTTGTAGTTTTCTTGTTTTTAGTTGTAGTTTTCTTGTTTTTAGTTTTAGTTTTCCTGTTTTTAGTTGTAGTTTTCTTGTTTTTAGTTGTAGTTTTCCTGTTTTTGTTGTAGTTTTCTTGTTTTTAGCTGTAGTTTTTCCTGTTTTTAGTTATTTTCCAGTTTTTACTTGTAGTTTTCTTGTTTTTACTTATAATTTTCCTGTTTTTAGTTGTAGGTTTTTCATATTTTAGTTGCATTCAGAGTGTCCTAATTATTCACCGAGATGAGTTTTATAAGAGCTTTTCATAACTTTTAGAGACCAGATTGGACTTTTGCTGTCATTGTAACTGTAACTAGCATGCTAACAGTGCACCTCCTGGTTTGCAGACCATAAAAATGCTTGATTACTAGATGTAGACAGTTCACATCGGATTTATTTTGACCCCAAGAGCTGGTTTTATGATATATTTGTACTGAGGCAAAATTTGACTTAATTAGTAATCATGTTTTTAGTTGTAGTTTCTTTGTTTGTTTTCAGTTGTAGTTTTTCCTGTTTTTCTTGTTCCTGTTTTTAGTTGCGTTTTTTCTTGTTTTTACTTGTAATTTTTCCGGTTTTTAGTTTTAATTTTTCCTGCTTTTAGTTTTTAGTTGTAATTTTTCATATTTTCTTGTTTTAACTTGTAGTTTTTATTTGTAGTTTTTCCAGTTTTTAGTTGTGTTTTTACCTGTGGGTTTTCCCATTTTAAATGTAGTTTTTCCTGTTTTTAGTTGTAGTTTTTAGTTGTAGTTTTTCCAGTTTTTAGTTGTGGTTTTTTTACCTGTGGGTTTTCCCATTTTAAATGTAGTTTTTCCAGTTTTTAGTTGTAGTTTTTCCTGTTTTTAGTTGTGTTTTTTCTTGTTTTAGTTGTGTTTTTTACATATAGTTTTAGCAATTTTTTGTTGTTTTTCCTTGTAGGTTTTCTTGTTTTTAGTTGTAGTTTTAGTTGTAGTTTTTCCTGTTTTTAGTTGTAGTTTTTCTTTGTAGTTTTTCCTTTTTATAGTTGTCATTTTACCTCTTTTTAGTTGTAGTTTTTCCTGTTTTAGTTGTAGTTTTTAGCTGTAGATTTAATTGTTTTTAGTTCTGTTTTTAGTTGTAGTTTTAGTCCAAACAGATTCTTGGTCGTTGTCGTTCATCTTTCTGCTCTTCCTGTTGTTGACGTGTGTCTCCATGACGACGGCTCTTATAACACATTTCGCGCTTTAGCTTTAGTGTCGTGGTCAGTTCTTCTTTCATACTCTCCGGTTCAGTCTCTTTACATTATTCATTCCCTCCTCACACTCCAGTGCCCGGTGTCTTGCCAAAGGACACAACAGCAGCGCGCCGTCGAACTTCCTGGAATAAAACGAGGCAAAAGTCTAACCAGAAAAACACCTGAGACGGAGACGAGACGATGAGTCAGAACAGTGTGTAGTGCTGTTGTGTCCTTAGGCAAGACACTTATTTGAGTTTTTATTCGGAGGGACAAAGTACAGAGACGTAAAAAACACAAAAGACGAGATGTTCTGAACCAGATTAGACCAAAATAACTGGATTACACCTGCACTTTCTTCAGACACTTTTTCTCTTTTAAACTTTGAAGTTGAAAATGTAATCACTGTTTATGGTAAATTTAGTTTTGGACGAGCGATGGAAATTAAATCTAATGTATTAAAGTGGTGAGTGAGTGACTGGTGTTGGTCTGTCCCAGGGCAGCTGTGGCTACAGAAATCTAATCTAATCTGGAGCTGAGCCCAAGATGGTGTCGTGTTGTTTTCAGTGTCACATTTTTGTCCAGCTCACTCACTCATGAACCAGTGAGCGCAGTGGAAAGAGTCTTGCCCAAGGACAAACAGGATTTATCTGTGGGAGCTGGAATCACACCTCCAACCTGTGGGTCAGTGGGTTTATTTTTTTTTTTTTTTTTTTTTTTATGAGAGTGGGATTCAAACCCTCATCTTTAGGATTATTGGACAAACAGGCCATGTGAACATGGTTCTTGTCTTGTCTTGTTCTGGTGTTGACGCTCGAGACGAGCTTTCACACCATCCAGACCAAGACTACACCAGGACCAGACCAGGACCAGACCAGGACCAGACCAGGACAGGACCAGGACCAGGACCAGACCAGGACAGACCAGGACAGACCAGGACTACACCAGGACCAGACCAGGACTACACCAGGACAAGACCAGGACCAGACCAGGACCAGACCAGGACTACACCAGGACCAGACCAGGACTACCAGGACAGGACAAGACCAGGACCAGGACCCAGGACTACACCCACACCAGGACTACACCAGGACCAGACAGGACTGGACCAGGACCAGACCAGACCAGACCAGGACCAGACCAGACCAGACCAGGACCAGACCAGGACTACACCAGGACCAGACCAGGACCAGACCAGGACCAGACCAGGACTACACCAGGACTACAGGACCAGGACCAGGACCAGACCACCACCAGACCAGGACTACCAGGACCAGACCAGACTACACCAGACCAGGACTACAGGACCAGACCAGACACCAGGACCAGACTACCAGACCAGACTACACCAGGACCAGACCAGGACCAGACAGGACCAGACCGGACCAGGACCAGACACCAGGACCAGACCAGGACCAGACCAGGACCAGGACCAGGACCAGACCAGACCAGGACCAGACCAGGACCAGGACCAGGACCAGGACCAGGACCAGGACCAGACCAGGACTACACCACAGGACCAGGACCAGACCAGACCAGGACCAGGACCACCAGACCACACCAGGACCAGGACCAGGACTACAGGACCAGGACCCAGGACCAGGACTACACCAGGACCAGACCAGGACCAGGACCAGGACCAGACCAGGACTACACCACCAGACCAGACCAGACCAGGACCAGGGACCAGGACCACCAGGACCAGGACCAGGACCAGACCAGGACTACACCAGGACCAGGACCAGGACCAGGACCAGGACCAGGACCAGGACTACACCAGGAACCAGACCAGACTGACCAGACCAGACCAGGACCAGACCAACCAGGACCACCAGGACCACCAGGACCAGACAGGACCAGGACCAGGACCAGGACCAGGACCGGACCAGGACCAGACCAGGACTACACCAGGACCAGGACCAGGACCAGGACTACACCAGACCAGACCCCAGGACCAGACCAGGACTACACCAGGACCACCAGACCAGGACTGGACCAGGACCAGACCAGGACCAGGGACCAGGACCAGACCAGGTCTGGA
>NW_026571047.1:36965552-37008052 GCF_026225935.1 Boleophthalmus pectinirostris
CTGAGACTTGGACCTGACCAGGATCAGGACCAGGACTGAAACTGGGATCAGAACCAGGATTGACACTGAGACTGAGACGAGGACTGAGACCAGGACTGAGACCGGGACCAGAACAGGACTGAAAACGGTTCAGTCCTGGTTTAGTCCTGGTTTAGTCCTGGTTTAGTTCTGGTTCAATCCGACATCTCAGTTTAAGTCACGGAAACGGGAAATTTTCATTATCTGTTTTTTCCATTTTTCATTTAAACACAAATAACTGAAAAAACAAATCATTATCTGTTTTTTTTTTTTTTTTTTTCATTTTGTTTATTGTGATGTGTAGAGGCGAAATAAACAGTTAATATTCTACTTTTTCCTCTTAAAACACCTTGACAAGACTTAATCCAAAGAACTAAGACTTAAAAGTGTCAGAACTGTTATTACTTGATGTCGTCTGCACTGAAATGGAGCAAAGGATCATGGTCTATGTAGTTCCCTCTGTTTTTTTAGCTGTTGCTGCATCATAACTCTTCATTTAAGCAAAGAGACTTGAGATTCGAAGCTTTTGACGATACGATATCACAATATTTTGGTTGTTGTTACGTCCGATAATCCACATTCACGAAGATAAAGTTCAGAGTTTTGTTGTGAGGAAGTTGGTTTGAGTTTTTGCTTTCGCAGTGATTCTATTTTGGAAGAAAAACTTGAGTGTTGTTTTTGAAAAGCACAAATCCAGGAAACGGGCTCAGGTCCAACTGTCCCCTCAGCGTCCCCCGTGTCCCCTCAGCGTCCTCCTGTGTCCCCTGTTCCCCTCAGCGTCCCCGTGTCCCCCGTGTCCCCCGTCCCCTAGCGTCCCCCGTGTCCCCTCAGCGTCCTCCTGTGTCCCCTCAGCGTCCTCCTGTGTCCCCTCAGCGTCCTCCTGTGTCCCCCGTGTCCCTCAGCGTCCTCCTGTGTCCCGTGTCCCCTTAGCGTCCTCCTGTGTCCCCCGTGTCCCCTCAGCGTCCTCCTGTGTCCCCCTGTTCCCCCGTGTCCCGTCCCCCGTAGCGTCTCCTGTGTCCCGTGTCCCCTTAGCGTCCCTTGTCCTGTGTCCCCCGTCCCTGTCCCCCAGCGTCCTCCTGTGTCCCGTGTCCCGTCCTCCTGTGTCCCTGTCCCCTTAGCGTCCTCCTGTGTCCCGTGTCCCTTAGCTCCGTCCCCTCAGTCCCCCCGTGTCCCCTCAGCGTCCTCCTGTGTCCCCCTGTCCCCCTTAGCGTCCTCCCCCTGTGTCCCCCCCTGTGTCCCCGTGTCCCCTCAGCGTCCCAGCGTCCCCTGTGTCCCCTCAGCGTCCTCCTGTGTCCCCATGTCCCCCTGTGTCCCCCGTGTCCCTCAGCGTCCTCCTGTGTCCCCCGTGTCCCCGTGTCCCCCTGTGTCCCCTCATCCCCCCGTGTCCCCCCGTGTCCCCTCAGCGTCCCCCCTGTGTCCCCCCGTGTCCCCGTGTCCCCCGTGTCCCCTCAGCGTCCTCCTGTGTCCCCCGTGTCCCCCGTGTCCCCTCAGCGTCCTCCTGTGTCCCCCGTGTCCCCTCAGCGTCCCCTGTGTCCCCGTGTTCCCCCAGCGTCCCCCGTGTCCCCCGTGTCCCCTCAGCGTCCCCGTGTCCCCCCGTGTCCCTCAGCGTCCCCTGTGTCCCCCCGTGTCCCCTCCCCCGCGTCCCCCCCGTGTCCCCTCAGCGTCCCCTGTGTCCCCTGTGTGTCCCCTCCCAGTTCCGTGTCCCCTCAGCGTCCCCCGTGTCCCCCATGTCCCCGTGTCCCTGTCCCCCCAGCGTGTCCCCCCATGTCCCCCTCAGCGTCCTCCTGTGTCCCCCGTCCCTCAGTCCTCCTGTGTCCCCGTCCCCTCAGCGTCCCTCTCTGTGTCCCCTCCCGTGTCCCCTCAGCGTCCCCCCGTGTCCCCTGTCCGTCCTCAGTCCCCCTGTGTCCCCCGTGTCCCCTCAGCATCCCCCTGTGTCCCCCCGTGTCCCTCAGCGTCCTCCTGTGTCCCCCGTGTCCCCTCAGCGTCCCCTGTGTCCCCCATGTCCCCCCATGTCCCCTGTGTCCCCTGTCCCCTTCAGCGTGTCCCCAGTGTCCCCCTGTGTCCCCCCGTGTCCCCCCGTTCAGCATCCCCCGTGTCCCCCAGTGTCCCCCCGTGTCCCCATGTCCCCTCAGCGCCTCCCGTGTCCCCCGTGTCCCTCAGCTCCTCCTTGTCCTCCGTGTCCCCTCAGCATCCCCTGTGTCCCCCCATGTCGCCTCACGTCCTCCTGTGTCCCCCCATGTCCCCCTCCTCAGTCCCCCGTGTCCCCCATGTCCCCTCAGCGTCCTCCTGTGTCCCCCTGTCCCCTCAGCGTCCCCCGTGTCCCCCGTGTCCCCTCAGCGTCCTCCTGTGTCCCCCCGTGTCCCCTCAGCGTCCCCCGTGTCCCCTCAGCGTCCCCCTGTGTCCCCCGTGTCCCCTCAGCGTCCCCTCTGTCCCCTGTGTCCCCCCGTGTCCCCCATGTCCCCTCAGCGTCCCCTGTGTCCCCCCATGTCCCCTCAGCGTCCTCCTGTGTCCCCCATGTCCCCTCAGCGTCACATTGACCTGAAGACTTGTTTTTCCTTCCCGCTCTCTTGGGGCGGGTCCATCAGACCCAAACATTTATTTTCAAATAAATGAGGAGAGTGTACGGCTCTAAAAAGTATTGAAAATCAGATACTAATCGATACCAAAACGAGAATTGAAACTAGATCTTCAGTTTTTGAAGGTATCGATTCAAAAAAAAAATCCCATTTTCAGGACAGAGCAGAACCTTTCCTGAATGTGTTTAGAACAACGTGGATCAGAACAAGAACAAGAGCACAGAGACTAGAACACACACACGGACCTGGTCTAGACCTGGTTTAGACCTGGTTTAGACCTGGTTTAGTCCTGGTTTAGTCCTGGTTTAGTCCTGGTTTAGTCCTGGTTTAGTCCTGGTTTAGTCCTGGTGTAGTCCTGGTTTAGTCCTGGTTTAGTCCTGTAGTCCTGGTTTAGTCCAGAGACCTGGTTTAGACCTGGTTTAGACCTGGTTTAGACCTGGTTTAGTCTGGTTTAGTCCCTGGTTTAGTCCTGTCCTGGTTTAGTCCTGGTGTAGTCCTGGTGTAGTCCTGGTGTAGTAGTAGTCCTGGTGTAGTCCTGGTTTAGTCCTGGTTTTAGACCTGGTCCTGGTTTAGTCCTGGTTTAGTAGTCCTGGTTTAGTCCTGGTTAGTAGTCCTGGTGTAGTCCTGGTGTAGTCCTGGTGTAGTCCTGGTGTAGTCCTGGTTTAGTCCTGGTGTAGACCTGGTTTAGACCTGGTTTAGACCTGGACCAATGAGGATTTCACAGATATAAGGACACATGTGGATACAGGATGGATACAAAGGCAGATACAGGATCTGACCAATAAGGGTCAAAGGGTAATTTTTTCACATAAATATTTCTTCATTATAGCGAGTATTTGTCTATGAAGTATTTCTGTGATTTGGTCGTACAGTTTACGCTGGGGCTGAGCGACACGTCCGGCAGTAGTTTGTGGACTGGGAGACGTGTTTGGACGTCACAGAGTTCAGATGTTGAACAGACTGACGTCCAACAGGGTCAGAGTGAAACGTTCACCCGTCATTTAGTCCAGAACTGATCTTGGATCAGACGGACGCAGCATAGACCTGCACCCTGTCCATAACAGATTACATGTATGTAATCAGAGTACAAATGATGAGTAACTGTATTCAGTTACAGTTACTGTTTCAGTGAGTGGTAATTGGATTACAGTTACTTTGTTGAAATAAATGGATTACACGGCGGGATTTTCCTGTTTTCACATTTTGGGCTGTATCCCTTTCTTTTTTTTTTTCTTTTTTTTCGGTAATTCCACTCGGAAACTAAACTCGGACTAAACCAGGACTAAAACCAGGACTAAACCAGGACTAAACCAGGACTAAACCAGGACTGAACCAGGACTAAACCAGGAAACCAGGTCTAAACCAGGTCTAAAACCAGGATAAACCAGGACTAAACCAGGTCTAAACCAGGTCTAAACCAGGACTAAAACCAGGACTAAAACCAGGTCTAAACCAGGTCTAAACCAGGTCTAAACCAGGCCAGGTCTAAAACCAGGTCTAAACCAGGTCTAAACCAGGACTAAAACCAGGTCTAAACCAGGTCTAAACCAGGTCTAAACCAGGACTAAAACCAGGACTAAACCAGGTCTAAACCAGGTCTAAACCAGGACTAAACCAGGACTAAACCAGTTCTAAACTATGTCTCAAACAGGACTAAATCCTGCTGTGTGGACGTGTTTCCTCGTTTTCTATCAATAATATTTTTAATTTGGTTAAAGTCTGGACTTTTTATTTTCTTTTATCAGACAAAACTTCTTATGTGAAGATTTCCTCGTCTTTGCTTCTCTACAGTAAATCAAGTAATCCAAAGTATTCAGATTACATTACTCACCTTAAGTAATTTAATGTAATTCTGTTACAAACTACATTTTGGTTTATGTAATCTGTAATCTGTAATCTGTAGAGGATTACATTTTTAAAGTCACCTTCCCAACTCTGTTTATAACACGTCCAGTGTTTAGTGGAGCGTTTTCAGTTTGGGTCTAAATGTGCAGAGTTTGTGAGTGAAACGTGTGAATGAAATAAAACACAACTGCAGCTCCGTTTGTGTTTGAGACGAGTAAAACGACATTTTGGGTTTTATTTTTGGTCAGAAGCGCAGTGAAACATGGGCTCTGTCAGGTCGGGCTCGGTGTGTGTGTGTGTGTGTGTGCGTGTGTGTGTGTGTGCGTGTGCGTGTGCGTGCGTGCGTGTGTGTGTGTGTGTGTGTGTGTGTGTGTGTGCGTGTGTGTGTGTGTGTGTGTGTGTGTGTGTGTGTGTGTGTGTGTGTGTGTCCCTGTTAAAATAAGACTCTTCCTGTGTCTGATGCATCTGCTCTATGTTTAAACCTGTCACCATCAAAGAAAGAGGCAAGAAAGAGAGGAAAAGAGAGAGGAAAAGAGAGAGAGGAGATGGAGGGGGAGGGATGGAGGGATGGAGGGATGGAGGGGGGGGGAGGAGACGGAGGAGAGGAAAACACTCAGCTAAACTTCAGGTCAAATATAGAACTGTTTCTTTAGACGACAGAACGTGAATTTCCACTTTAAAGGTTTGAACTTTATGTTCTGTTCACAAGTGTCTTTATATCTGTAAACCAGGACTAAACCAGGACTAAACCAGGACTAAACCAGGTCTAAACCAGGAAACCAGGTCTAAACCAGGACTAAACCAGGTCTAAACCAGGACTAAACCAGGACTAAACCAGGTCTAAACCAGGTCTAAACCAGGAACTAAACCAGGAAACCAGGACTAAACCAGGACTAAACCAGGACTAAACCAGGACTAACTAAACCTAAACCAGGACTAAACCAGGTCTAAACTAAACCAGGTCTAAACCAGGACTAAACCAGAAAACAGGACTAAACCAGGACTAAACCAGGACTAAACCAGGACTAAACCAGGACTAAACCAGGACTAAACCAGGACTAAACCAGTAAACCAGGACTAAACCAGGACTAAACCAGGACTAAACCAGGTAAACCAGGACTGGAAACCAGGACTAAACCAGGACTAAACCAGGACTAAACCAGGACTAACCAGGACTAAAACCAGGTAAACTAAACCAGGACTAAACCAGGTCTAAACCAGGACCAGGTCTAAACCAGGTCTAAACCAGGACTGAACCAGGACTAAACCACCAGGACTAAACCAGGACTAAACCAGGTCTAAACCAGGACTAACCAGGAAACCCCAGGACTAAACCAGGACTAAACCAGGAAACCAGGACTAAACCAGGACTAAACCTAAACCAGGACTAAACCAGGACTGAACCAGGACTAAACCAGGACTAAACCAGGACTAAACCAGGACTAAACCAGGACTAAACCAGGACTAAACCAGGACTAAACCAGGTCTAAACCAGGTCTAAACCAGGACTAAACCAGGTCTAAACCAGGTCTAAACCAGGACTAAACCAGGACTAAACCAGGACTAAACCAGGTCCAGGTTAGAATCTGATTTTCGATGCTGTTTTAACCCTGATCTCTTTTAAAGTTTGATTCATTGGACTAAACTAGAACTAAACCAGGACTTAATCTGGACTAAACTCCTCTAGTCTTTAACTTGGACTCCAAACCTGCACCTAGACTCAACCAGGACTTAAACTGGATTTAAACTGAACAAAACCAGGACTAAAACCAGGACTTAAACTGGATTTAACCTGTACTAAACCCGGATTAAACCAGAACTGAACCAGAACTAAACCAGGACTAAACTAGAACTAAACCAGGACTTAAACTGAACTAAACCAAGACAAAACCAGAACTGAACCAGAACTAAACCAGGACTTAAACTGGATGTAAACCAGGACTACACAAGAACTAAACAAGAACTAAACTAGGACTAAACCAGGATTCAACCAGAACTTAAACTGAATTTAAACCAAAACTAAACCAGAATTGAACTAAACCAGTACTGAACCAGACTAAACCTGGACTAAACCAGTACTACACGGCTCTATAGTCAAACGTGAACCACTAATCTTAAGGTTGTCAGCTCGATCCTCGCTCTGGTTTGTTGTTTCCTCTTGTGTCCCTTGAGCAAGACACTTCTCCTCTGTTTTGTTTATGTTCTTTCTTGGTTTTATGAATTAAATATGAAAGTGTCTGTTCCTGTGGCAGAGTGGTTAGCCCGTGTCCTCCTCCTCCTCCTCCTCCTCTTGACTCTCAGGAGGTTGTGGGTTAGACTCCTGATCTCTGTGAGGAGCTTATGTCCTTGTGTTTGGAGTTGGGGACAGAAATAGAAGTTACTACAGGAG
This sequence comes from Boleophthalmus pectinirostris, assembly GCF_026225935.1. Lineage (NCBI taxonomy): Eukaryota > Metazoa > Chordata > Actinopteri > Gobiiformes > Gobiidae > Boleophthalmus > Boleophthalmus pectinirostris. Next base: position 36,972,381 of record NW_026571047.1, read on the forward strand.
TCACGTGTTGGAGAATAATCCTGCACAGGTGAATGAGGAGACGGACGCTGGCACAAAGTTCAGCGTCTTATCTGTCAGTACATAAGGTCAGTTTACAGTCCAGCGTCAAATCGTCTGCGTCACGACCAGGGACGGGCATTCGATGAAATCTTCTTAATCGATCGTCGGAAGAATTAACGATCGATTAATCATTAACGTTTTTATATTAAAATGATCATCATTATTATTACTATCTGCACTAATCTGGATAAATAAATTCAACTTTACGACATATAAACATAACGACTCTAGAGCCACATCAGCTGTTTGACATTATAATGTGTTTAATTCAGTTTTGTTCAAATCTCACAGAAACAAAACTTAAAACCACATCACTAATTTACATAAACTCAGTGAAGATAAAACTCCAGCTCTTGTGTCGCTGATGTGGTTCAACTTGTGTTGGATTAAAAGACATGACTCAGGTGAATACAGGTCAGTGTGACCAGATTTGTGTTTGTCAAAACCAGGACAGCGTACGGGGGGAGGGGGGCGGGGCCTCGTCATCCACATTGAGCGACTCTCACCTGGAAAAACTTTTTCCCACTGGACACAGAAACATATGTGCTGCTTTATACACTGTGCACATGGACTCACACTTGTCCCAACGCAACGGAAAGTGTGGAATTTCTTGTACAAATCATCGTTAAATCCACATTTGTGCTTCGGTTCGTTACAGACTGACCCACTGTTTGTGAGCTACATGTACACACCTGTTTGGTCACGATACACACAGCAACCTACATTCGGTTTGTCGATTAAAATTAACGTAATCGATGAAATTCTTAATGATCAATTATCGATTAATCGATTAATCATGCCCATCCCTAGTCACGACACAGAGCCTCTGTGTCGACCGACGTGCACCTCCGAAATTTTCTAACTACGCATCGAAACGACGCAGACGATAAGAGCTGTGACCGGTCCCCTGTACCACTGCTCTACTGACATCTCCTGTACTCGGCTTTACTTTCTTTCAATATACATTGAGAAATAATGTCGTTAATGCAGGTTTGACACATTTGTTTACGTTTTGCAGAAAGGAAACTTAAAACCGCATGGTTCTCTTGCATAAACTAAGAGCTAAAAAACAGATCATGGTTCAGCTTCTGTTGGACTTAAAAAGGACACGACTCAGTGGAATATGAGTGTCTTTCTGTGACAGAGGGATGTTGTACTAATGGTGAGTCTGTTCGTGTTAAACTTTTCACAGATTCTACGTCTGCAGGTCACACAGACCATTTATATGAATGGACAGATATCATCGCCCTCTAGTGTTTTGGTGGTGAATTACTTCACGGTGCATAGAAAACTACGGCAACAAGGCGACGGCGGCAGTGCGCGCGAGTCGACGCAGAACTATACTTGACCCTTTAGCCCACTTATCCAGGGCTGGATCAAAGGGACAGTCTAACAGGGACTCCCAGACTTCCCTCAACCCCAGACACTTCCTCCAGCTCCTCCAGGGAACCGCGAGGTGTCCAGCCCAGAGACTTAGGCTACGTTCAGACTGCAGGGTTTAACGCTCAATTCCGATTTTTTTGTGAAATCCAATGTTTTTTCGAGGTCGTTCACATTTCCAGTTAAATGTGACTTGTATGTGACTCCAGTGTGAACATTAAACGGTCCAAAAGTGTCCCACATGTGACACTGGAGACACGACGACGTCAACCGCAGCGAGCGTCTCTGTGTTTACAGAAGTTGTCCAAACATGGACGCAGCATCGAGCACCTGGAGATTTTAAAGTTCCTCTCGTACCGGAGCCAGAACATGAACAACTGACTTGTTTTAAGGAGGAGATTGAGAAGGAGAAGGACGAGGTTTTTGGTCGTGGTGTTTTGTGGTGAGTGGTGATGTGCTTCACTTCAGTCATGAACAATTTTCTCCTACTTCAGTGCAGAATAGTGACGTTTGTGTCTTGTTGATAACGTGTAGGTGGATGAATGCACTTTGGCCGTTCAGACTGAAGTCACATGTCAAAAGATCAGATATGTATCAGTTTCAGGAGCACATATCCAAGTGTCCTGGGTCACATTTGAAAAAATCGGATCTGTGTGGTTCAGACTGACATTAAAAGATCAGATACAGGAACATAGAGACAAAAAATCGGATTTGGGTCACTTCAGGCTGCAGTGTGAACGCAGCCATAGTCCCTCCAGTGTGTCCTGGGTCTTCCCCTGGTCTAGTCCCGGTGGGACATGAACACCGCGAAGGAAACTCATTTGTGCCTCTTGTATCGACGATCTCGTCTAGAGTCCAGAACTAAACCAACTGAAAAAACTAATATGACGAGTTTGTGGAGCTGAACCTGAACAAATAATGAGAAGGAGAAACATTTGTGGATCAGAGGTTTGAGGAGTGAATCTCTCAGAGTTTTCCAGGCCTCTCACTCCGTCTGAAACGATGACGCGGAGAAACTGCAGAAAGACGAAGTGAAGATGATTGAGAGACGAGTGGGTCAAATGTTCATGTGGAGAAGTGGAGCAGTGACGTCACCGAAGTGGGACAAGAGTGAACGGTGTCGGGTGAAGGAGAGGTACAGTTTCAGGGTCACGAGAACGAGAACGACAGGGAAGAGAGAGAGAAAGAGATGGAGAGGGAGGAGAGGAAAAGGAGAGGAGATAAACAGAGGATGAAGAGAAGGAGAGAGGAGAAGGAAAGGAGAGAGGAGCTAGTGAGGATGGAGAGAAGGAGAACTTGACCTGGTTGTGTCAGTTAATTGTCTCAATGTCCGCGGTGTGAAAAAAATGAGCTGGAGCCTTTTCATTTGACTTGAACTCTGTGAACGAACGTCAGAGAAAAATACTGGACACACGATCAGGATGTTTGTTGTGTCTGTGAATGTCTTATTTATCCGGTTGAGAGACTTTAATGTTTTTCTCACATAAAACCTTGAGTGGAGGAGATCGTCTCTGTGGTTGTGGTGTGTTTATATTTATGCTCCTCTAAAGACTCTGAACACAGATTTACACTAATATAATATACTAAGTAAGTCTTTATTTATATGGCGCTTTTGTCCCCAAAGACACTTTACAGAGCATTATTCATTCACTCTATACCTGGTGGTGGTAAGCCTCTGTTGTAGCCACAGCTGCCCTGGGGCAAACTGACAGAGGCGCGACCTGTAGCATGTTTTGGGTTGATGGTTGAAACCGGAGGAAACTCATCCAGACACGGGGAGAAACATGCAAACAGAAACAGAAAGGCCTGGGCGACCCGGGGATCGAACCCAGAACCTTCTTACTGTGAGGCATGAGTGCTCAGCTCAGCTCAGCCACCGTGTCTCCTACTATAACATAATATAATAAAACTAAAACTAATTTATATTTCTACCACATAACAACTGTTGGGACTGAAGGATTATTCTCAGTTTCATCAAAATCACAACATGAAGAGAATTTCCTCCACAAACAACAAAATCTCCTCTGACTCTGCATCAAAACGTCTCAGTCTGAAGTTTAAATCTGCACAAACATCTGAACTCTGATTCTTTTATTATTTGTCACTTCAGATTTCAGTGTTTTTGTCGATTGTTGTGGACGTGTTTTAAAAGTGATTTTATATATATATATTTATCTATCTATCTATCTATATATATATATATATAGATAGATAGATAGATATTATAACTGCACATGTGCTAAAACACTCAAAATCACATGATTATGTGATTGTGTTGTCCTTAAGAAACATATAAAAAAATAAAGAAAAATAAAGTAAAAAAGAAGAAGAAGAAGAAGTGTGGTCTGTTCATTGTTAAACACAACAGAAGAGTTTTATCAGACAGAAGGTGTCACTTCTGCAAAACCACCAGAAAGAAAGAAAGAAAGAGAGAGAGAGAAGGATGGAGAGGGAGGAGAGAGAGAAGAGATTGATTAGAGATGCAAAAAGGAGAGAGAAGAGAGGGAGGAGAGAGGAGGAGAGGAAGAGAAAGGAGAGAGAGATTAGGAAATGAGAGAGACAGGGAGGGAGGAGAGAAGAAGACGGAGAGAGATGAGAAAAGCAAAAAGAGGGAAAGAGAAAAGCGAGAGAGAGAGAAGAGATCGATTAGAGATGCAGAAAGGAGAGAGATGGAGAGAATACAAAATAGAATAGAAGAGAGAGAAAGAATGGAAAGAGGGACTGAGAGGAAAGAGGGTGAGAAGAGAGAAGAGGAAAGCAGAAAGGAGGGAAAGTAAGAGAAGAGAGAGAGAGAGAAGAGGGAAGAGAATGATTAGAGATGAAAGGAGGAGAGAGAGGAGAGATGAAGGGAGGAGAGAGTGAAGAGGAAAGAAAGAAGAAAGGAGGGAAAGTGAGAAGAGAGAGAGAGAGGGAAGAGGGAAGAGATCGATTAGAGATGCAGGAAGGAGAGAGAGGAGAGATGAAAGGAGGAGAGAGTGAGGAGGAAAGAAGAAAGAGGAGAAAGGATAGAGAGAAGAGAGGAAGGGAGGAGAGAAAGACGAGGTAAAAAGAGGAGTGGACGGGACAGAACACGACAGAAGAGAGAGGGTGGGAGGAGAGAAAGAGAGAGAGGAAAGGAAGGAAGGAAAGGAAACAGAGGATGCGGTTTCACGTTCGGCGCTGAACAGACGACAGGAGACGACAGGAGACGCGTCCACCAGCAAATTTATTCACATTTTTGGACGTTTTCGCTCGAACCAAAATCTCTTAATCCCGTTTGGATCCTGCGATTTTCGAAACGGCGCGTGGGCGGAAGCGTAAGGACACATGGAGGACAGCGAAGGAGGCATCGTTAAGGGAGTAGGAGACGAGGAGAGGGGACGAGGATGCGAGGAATAAGGACGCAGAACTCGGGAAGGTTTTCAGAATTTGGACTCGGGAGCGAACGGAAGATGAAGAAGTTCTGACCATGTGGAGACCGAGTTTTACAGGCAAGACGCGACCAAGACTGGATTTATACGAGTCCTGGTTTAGTCCTGGTTTAGTCCTGGTTTAGTCCTGGTTTAGACCTGGTTTAGACCTGGTTTTGTCCTGGTTTTGTCCTGGTTTAGACCTGGTTTAGACCTGGTTTAGTCCTGGTTTAGAGTCCTGGTTTAGTCCTGGTTTAGTCCTGGTTTAGTCCTGGTTTGGTCCTGGTTTGGTCCTGGTTTGGTCCTGGTTTAGTCCTGGTTTAGACCTGGTTTAGTCCTGGTTTAGTCCTGGTTTGGTCCTTCTGTAGACTTGGATTGGTCCTGGTTTGGTCTTGATTTAGACCTTGTTTAGTCCTGTTTTGGTCTTGGTTTGGTCCTGGTTTAGACCTGATTTAGACAAGGATCAGTCCTGGTTCAATCTTAGTTTAGTCCTTGTTTAGTCCTGGTTTGATCCTGGTTTAATCCTTGTGTAGTCCTGATTCAGTTCTGGTTTAGTCCTGATTTAGTATTGGTTTGGTCCTGTTTAGTCTTGGGTTGGTCCTGGTTTGGTCCCAGTTTGGTCCTGGTTTAGACCTGATGTAGACAAGGATCAGTCCTGGTTTAGTCCAGGTTTAGTCCTGGTTTAGACCTGGTTTAGTCCTGATGTAGACTTGGATTGGTTCTAGTTTAGTCCTGGTTTAGACCTGGTTTAGACCTGGTTTAGACCTGGTTTAGTCCTGGTTTAGACCTGGTTTAGTCCTGATGTAGACTTGGATTGGTTCTAGTTTAGTCCTGGTTTAGACCTGGTTTAGTCCTGGTTTAGACCTGGTTTAGTCCGGTTTGGTCCTGGTTTAGACCTGGTTTAGACCTGGTTTAGTCCTGGTTTAGACCTGGTTTAGACCTGGTTTAGTCTTGATGTAGACTTGGATTGGTTCTAGTTTAGTCCTGGTTTTAGATCTGGTTTCGTCCTGGTTTGGTTCTGTTGTAAACTTGGATTGGTCCTGGTTTAGTCCTGGTTTGATGTAGACTTGGGTTGGTCCTGGTTTGGTCCTGGTTTAGTCCTGGTTTGATGTAGACTTGGGTTGGTCCTGGTGTGGTCCTGTTTACTCCTGGATTAGTCCTGGTCTAGTCCTGGTCTCATCCTGGTTCAGTCATGGTTTAGTCCTTGTTGGTCCTGCTTTAGTCCTGGTTTGGTCCTGGTTTATTGCTGGTTTAGTCTTGATTTAGTCTTGATTTAGTCCTGGTTTGGTCCTGGTTTATTCCTGGTTTAGCCTTGATTTAGTCCTGGTTTAGTCCTGGTTTGGTCCTGGTTTATTCCTGGTTTAGCCTTGATTTAGTCCTGGTTTAGTCCTGGTTTGGTCTAGATTTGATCATGGTTGGGTCTTGGTTTAGTCCTGGATTGGCCCTAATTTTGTCCTGGTTTTGGTCCTGTTGTAGACTTGGATTGGTCCTGGTTTGGTCCTCGTTTAGTCTCGATTTAGCGCTTGTTTAGTCCTGGTTTGGTTTTAGTTTGGCCCTGGTTCAGTCCTGGTTGTGTTGGTTTGATCCTGGTTTGGTTCTGGTTTAGTCCTGGTTTAGTCTTGATGTAGACTTGCATTGGTCCTGGTTTGGAACTTGTTTAGTCCTGGTTTAGGTTCTAATAACATTCTATTTATTATTTTTTTGTTTGTTTTGTTTTGTTTTTAATTTTATGTTATTTAATTTTATGTTATTTAATTTTCTGTAATTTTATTTTATTTTAATTTTTTTTAATTTTAATTTTATTTAATTTATTTAATTTAATTTATTTAATTTATTTTAATTTAATGCCAGACTGTGAAACATTCCAGACAAAACACAAACACCTCCACTCGAAAAGTTACACAATACGCCTTTAAAGCATCGTCCACAGCTCCAGGTTTAAACTTTTTTAAATTTTTTTATTTATTTTTTTGAGCAGAATTAAAAGTGTTTAACGGTGTAGCTGCATTTTTTGCCTTTTTAATATTTAAAGAACAAAAAGTGAAGAGTTCCAGACGTCTGTTTCCACTTCTGTTTCCGGAGTCGTGTTTTTTGTGTGTTTTGGTGAAACTGGACGGGATCAGGGCCGTGTGACTGTGGCAGAGTGGTTAGCCCGTCTCCTGTCAGTGAGGAGGTTGTGGGTTAAACTCCTCGTTTCTCTCAGTTCAGTGTTTGCAGGTTCTCTCTGTGTTACTGTCACGTTGATCCTGTTTTTTTCCTGAATCTGTTTGTCTCGACCCAGATTCGGTTTTGGAGCCGTTTTGGAAAACCTCATTTTCATTTTTATGGAGGCTTAAATTAGACGTGATCACCATGGAAACGTTTAAACCTGTTAAAATCCATAAACGATCCATTTTAGAAGAACAACACACAACAAACACTGAGGATGTGATGACTAGTCCTGGTTTAGTCCTGGTTTAGTCCTGGTTTAGTCCTCGTTTAGTCATGGTGTAGACTTGGTTTAGTCCTGCTTTAGTCCTGGTTTGATCCTGGTTTATTTCTGGTTTATTTCCTGGTTTGATCCTGGTTTAGTCCAGGTTTAGTCCAGGTTTTAGTCCTGGTTTATTTCTGGTTTATTTCTGGTTTAGTCCTGGTTTAGTCTTGGTTTAGTCCTGGTTTAGTCCTGGTTTAGTCCTGGTTTAGTCCTGGTTTAGTCCTGGTTTATTTCCTGGTTTATTTCTGGTTTATTTCTGGTTTGGTCCTGGTTTAGTCCTGGTTTAGTCCTGGTTTAGACCTGATGTAGACTTGGACTTGTCTCTGTTTGCAGGTGAAGCTCAGAGTCAGTTGAGGTTGTGGTACTTTTTTTAAAACCGCAGTAGTGCAGGTTTTGTGCAGGTTTTGTGCAGGTTTTGTGCAGGTTTTGTGCAGGTTTTGTGCAGGTTTTGTGCAGGTTTTGTACAGGTTTTGTGCAGGTTTTGTGCAGGTTTTGTACAGGTTTTGTAAGGTTTTGTGCAGGTTTTGTGCAGGTTTTGTGCAGGTCTTTAATCCAGACGAGTCCAAACTGTGGCCCAGGGACCAAAAGCCTCAAAAACCTCAAACCCGTTTGTCTTGGCCTCATCCAGACAAACTGGCTCATATTATTTCAAATAGTACTTTGTACTACTACTGTTGCTGCTACTACTATTATTACTATTACTTTTACTACTAATAATATTATTACTACTACGAGTTGTTACACGTCAAGGGGCTTCCCTTATAAATAAATAAATAAATAAATAAATACTACTACTACTACTACTACTACTACTACTACTGCTGCTATTATTACTTCTACTAGTAGTTTTTGAAACTCTGCCTTGATAAAGTGAGTATCAAACGTTGTTTTCTGTTGAGGAGGCGAGCGCCTCGTTCTGTTATAAATGTTATAAATATTTACATTTATATTGTACGACACGTCTGTTTTTGGGGTCCAGTTCTTGGGCTCAGCATTACACACTTACTGTGGTTTTGTCTTTGAGCAAGGCACTTTATCTTCCCTCACCTGTGTGACTGTGTGACTGTGATGGGAGAGTCTGTCCCAGGGCAGACGTGGCTACAGACGAATCTGATCAGTTCAATGTGAAGTGTTTTTAATAATGTGATGATTGTATCTCAGTTGATCGAGTGTTTATCACTGATCTGAAGGTTGGCAGTTTGAATCCCGCTCCCATACAACATTATTGGTTGAGTGAGTGCTGTTGTTGTGTCCTTGGGCAAGACACTTAACTCGCCCCCAGTGTCTGTGCTCTGGTTAATGAATGTGGGTGAGTAGTTTCGCTCTGGGCCTTGAAAGTGGAAAAGTGTTTTTTAAAAATGTGACCAGTGTCTTTAAACACGCTTTAAAATGTTCCGCAGTGTCGGCGTCCTCGCTCCTCACTAACCTCCTCCTCCTCTGTGCTCTTCGGCAGGTATCCGTCCTCAGATCATGAACGGGCCGCTGCACCCTCGCCCGCTGGTGGCGCTGTTGGACGGCAGAGACTGTACGGTGGAGATGCCCATCCTCAAAGACCTGGCCACCGTGGCCTTCTGCGACGCTCAGTCCACGCAGGAGATCCACGAGAAGGTACAGGGTTCTATTCCCGCGCGCACGGGCCACCAGAACGACCCACCGTGACCGGGTTCTGGAAGTAGACTTCTTATTCGTTCAGGTTGTCGGTGCGATTCCAGCTCCCACACTTTAAACGGTAAATGATAAATGGTCACAAAACGCTTTACAACAAATAACCACTCACCAATTCACACTCACATTTATACACCAGTGTGCGCAGACACTGGGTGCGAGGTGAGTTAAGTGTCTTGCCCAAGGACACAACGGCAGCATTCATCTGTAGGAGCTGGAATCGCACCACCAACCTGTAGGTCAGTGGATCTGATGTTCAACCGATGATGTTTATGTCGAACCGCCAACCTTCAGATCAGTGGATAAACGCCGCACAGAGCTACAGTCGCCCCTGAGTACTGTTGTTGTTGTTGTGTCCTTGGGCAAGACACTTAAACCCCCCTCGCCCCCAGTGCCTTTGTGCTCTGGTGTGTGAATGTGAGTGTAAATGCTTTGAGAGATTTGAAGGTGGAAAAGCTTTGTATAAAAATGTGACTACCGTATTTTTCAGGCTATAAGTGGCACTTTTTTTTCATGGTTTGGTTGTTTCCTGTGACTTATCCTCAGGTGCGACTTATAGATTAAAAATTTCAGACTGACAGGTGTGAGAGGCTCTAGACTTGTGTGTCAGTTTTCTGTAAATGTCTCCTGCAGAAAAAGCCTCTGTCCTGCTGTAAGTCGTGAAATATTCAGCAGAAAACTATAAACGAGCAGCAGAAAGAAAGTTTAGAGCGAGTGAGAGGATGGAGAACACAGACTCACAGGAAGCGGGCGGGTCTGCAGCGCAACTTTCCTGGAAGTCACTGGACGACAAAGCCTGGACTTCAGTGACACAGAAGTTGCGCAGCAGTTGTTCAGTGATTTGGAGTGAGATGGAGAGTTTGATAAACTTGTTCTGTTCTGTTGTTTATGTTATATTTATCTGAAGAACTGTTCATATGTGACGTTAACAGTCTGTTGTTCTCTCTTCTGTTGTTATTATTACTAGAACTTTCCTTTCAAGATGAAATGTCTGTTCCTGGTCCCTGATTTTATAAAATAAATTTCCCCTAAAAAGTGCCACTTATAGTCCGAAAAATATGGTATTTAGTTTTTTGAACTATTCATATTTGACAGTTTATGTTCATGGGAAAAATGAATGGGAATTTTGCTTCTGGAACCAGAACAAGGTGTCGAGCTCCATGGGTCCGTGCTTTTCTCTGTGCTGGAATCAAAATTAATTTAAGTGACAAAAACACGTCCAGGAGTTTGGTGCTGTGGTCTGTGGGTCAGTCCGGTGAATCTGAATAAAAACAGGATAAACGTCTCACTCCAGATGTGAGCTGTGTTAAAGCAGGAGTGTCAAACATACGGCCCGGGGGCCAGATCCGGCCCTCCAAGACCTTTAATCCGGCCCTGGGCTGATTTTCTACTCAAATATTTTAATTATATTTTCTATTAAAATCTTGTTAATTTTCTGTGGTGTTTATCACAGCAGCGTCTCCAGCGTCTCTGTACGTGGCCCCTCCCACCAGAGCAGCACAAATGAAGACTTGTCTCTTTCCAAACGCTCTTAAAGGACGATCGTTTTGACTGTTGACCGTGACACCCTCATCAGAAAAATGTCCAACATGAGAAAAGTGGAGCCGAGTGCAGGATTTTACAACAAAAATGGACTTATTCCTGTTTACAGACAAGTTCATGTTAAAACTTTGTGTTGAAATTACATTTTTCTTAAAGTTTCAGGTTGTTCATAATATTATAATATTTTGTAAAAGAAAGAGTTCATGAGTTTAAAAAGATTTGTGTTTCTCTGCACAAATATTTGAACTTATTGTTATTTTTGGGGTTTATATGACATGAGTTTTCTGATCCGGACACTTTAGGATCAAAGTTGGTTGGATACGACCCCCGGAACAAAATGAGTTTGACACTCCTGTGATTATGGCTCAGATTTTCTTAAAAACATGAAAAACAGAACATTCCATGTCGGTATAGCAGGCATAAACATTATTTTACAAGCATCTAAGCATTTTTTTTATGTCCAAAAAGTTGTTTAAACATGCTGTGTGTTTTGTATGAAATAATGTGAATTTTTTTGTTTGTATTTCTGGTCCTGTAGCTTTTATTACTAGTCAGTCTGGTGCCACCTAGTGCCTCCGCTTAATTTCGTTTCTCTCCAGCGACAAGGTCAGGAATCAGAATCCACTAGACAGTTTGTAAAAACCCCTGAAGTGCAAGTCTGGTCACCAGCCAATCAGTGAAGAGACAAACATTCTGTGTTATCAGTGATTCCCGAGATCGAGGATTTAAAGCTGAAACAAAGAGAATGTTTGGTGAATTTTATCAAGAGGAAAGACGTTACTGTCCTTCTTCCTACAGGATTTGGAGCATTACATATGTCACGACCAAACAACAGCGATTGGTTAAATTAAAAAAGTACCCGCCTACTGTCGAGCGAACGAATCCTAATGCAGCGAGGTCAGACGGTTTCCACAAAGTGAAACGAAGTGATGAATCAGGCTATTTTATTCCATCCATATGACACAACTACAGCATCTAATAGTGAAATAACAGGATGTACTCGGAAAAAAGGATGTATAACACTTCATTTGGGGGTAAAATTTGCAGTTTTAAAAGCAAAATTAAGAAAAAAATCCAGACGAAGTGTACTAAAACTGCTATTTATGTTATGTTGTGTCGCTCGGAAATTTAACCCCCAATTTTCTCACCGTGAAAGTAAATAAAAACATCTTCTCATGTTGTAAACCGTATTCGTGTGTGGCTGTATTTTACTCGTCTAATTTCCCTTCGGTCTCTTCGTGCTCCTCCTCTTCCTGCTGATCTCTGATACGAAAACCTCTTCTGCAAAAACACGAGGCTCATTTAAACGCACGACTTTATTACTGTGTTTATCTCGACGAGCGTTCTTCTATCTTCCATCTCAGAGCGCCGGTGTTTTTGTAATAAAGAAAAACACAATATCTGTTGCCGTTCTTATCTCGGGCTCTCGCTGTTCCGCGCGTTCATCTGAAGTGATTTGCATAAAGATAATTGAGAAGAGACGAGATGTGAGAAGCGTTTCTATTCAATCACTTGTAAAAAAAAAAAAAAAAAAACACGACTGGAGCTCGTCTGGTTTCCGCGGCGCGTCGTAAAAACATCTGATTAAAAAATAAAAGACGATTTATTTAGTTTGTGGTTATGAATTTGGGGTTAAAATCTGTTTTCGGACGCTTTAATACCGAGTAAATCCACAAATGTTTGATGATTTTTGTGTTTCTCCAACCAGACCACAACATCTGGGAGGGCATCTGACACAAAAACACATCTGCATAGGCCACAATATGGTACATACCTCGATACAGTGCACTTTCTATTCGATACGATATATTTCAAATTGATTCGATACGGTTCAATAAAAAATAAAGGCTAAATCGTGGCTGTGATACTAAAACTCTTTGTTAAACCACTTCATGTGCAAAGTTCATATGAAACACAAACATTTTAATTAGGGGTGTCAAATTATCGCGTTAATTGCGATTAATTAATTACAGTCATATTTAGCGCGTTATGTTTTTTAATCGCGTTAATCTCATTTTTAATCTCTTACTTAAAAACTTTACTGTTTCTGTATGCGAGTTGCTTTATTATAAAATCTGTTTTTATGTGTTGTTGGGACAATATCAAGTAATCCAAAGTATTCAAATTACGTTACTCACTTTAAGTAATTAAATGTATTAAGTTACAAACTACATTTTGGGATCTGTAATCTGTAATCTGTAGGGGATTACATTTTAAAAGTCACCTTCCCAACACTGCAGATTAGTAACAGTAACAATAATGATGATACTGTGGAATGTAAGTGACTGCATCTGTTAAAGTTTGTTAAACAATAAATGACTTTAAAGTCACTTTTTTTTGTTCTATATCAGTGTTTTGATCTGCCACAATAATGTAATAATGAATTTAAATGAAAATACCTCAAATTGAAGCTTTTCTCAGCAATTTTTAGGTGAGATTAAAAAGAGATTAATTTAGATTAATTAATTACAGATCATAATTAATTAATCTCTCAATTTTTTAATCGCATGACAGCACTAATTTTAATCATCAAAACAGTAAAAATATCAAATGTGTCGCATAAATGAGTTTCCTTTCACTCCACAAGCAACAAAACTGTAGCTGTAAATAATTTAGTAAAACACACCTAAAAATCCTCTTGGTGAAATATCGATACAGTAGCCCACGATATCGATACTGTATCATCACATTAAACAATATGATATATTGATATTCCGATATTTTTGCACACCCCTAGTACATACCTCGATACTTAGGCCACGATATGATACGATATGATACGATATTCGATACGATATTCGATATACTAAATGATACTAAACGAGGTCTGCGTGGGACAAGGTACCTTATTTATTTTCATTCCCGCTCCCACCTGCATCTGCGACAAATCCCCCAAGATGGAGACGTTTTCTTTCTTAAAGGTTGTATAGAGGATTTTTTTAATGTTGTGCCTGCGTGACACCACCTTCCTCCTCCACAGCTCCTCAGTAGAAACATCTCCTCCCGCCTCTTTACTCTAGAAATCACGCTTGTTTACAGCCGTGCGCGTTCAAGAATTACTGTTGAAGTGACCTGTCTAGAAGTAATTTAGTGACCGATGCGTCAGTTTTTAGTCCCTTCGTCTGCTTCAGTCGCGCCATCGCTGGAAGAGATCTCCAAGAATCACCTCAGTTTGGCTTTGCTCATTTTCCACTTCTCTTCATCTTTCAGCAACTTCAAAAATGTACTTTCTTTTGTGGCGAACTGGTCGTGGATTCTCGTCCGCCATCGCGACAAACTTTGAGTGAACTGTGTGGAAGCTACAGTTTGAAAAAGCCTCTAAGAACCGCTGCGTAAACTACATAATCCCGGCGAGTCAGTTACACTAGAAACGTAGGGAGTTTGATTGACAACCCCTCAGCCAATAGAAAATGAGGCAGCCTCGTTTTCTATTGGCTGATGTTTATCTGGCCTCACTACGTCCACAGTTGATAGATTTTCATTCTTTTTGGTCATCATAATTACAAAGCTGCTGCATCTCTGTAATGGTATTTTAAACTTTCATTGACAATTTGAAACTAAAAAAAAAATCCTCTGTACAACCTTTAAGCTCTAAACACAGAGAAGCGGAAAAGAATTGTCTAAAATGTGTGTGAGATTAGACCATTTCCACAAATTTAGGCTGCTAAAAATGTTTTTATTAATGCCAAATAAAATATCCAGCACAAATGATGCATGATATGCTTACATGAATCATTTGTATGTTTTACTTTACATATTTAGTTTGCGGGACTGCAGTTTATCATCCCACCCACCCGCTCCCGCAATGAGTTCAAAATGTGTCCCCCGCCGAACTGTTTTGCATCACTCCTCTCTTCTAAAAGTCTTTGTTAAACCTCTTCTTCAAGTTCATATGAAACACAAACATTTTAATCATCAAAACTGTGAAAATGTCAAATGTGTCGCATAAACGAGTTTCCTTCCCCTAAACAAACAACAAAACTGTAGCTCTATAACAAAATAATTTAGTAAAATAAACCAAAAAATACTCTTGGCAGTATATCGAAACAGCAGCCCACGATATCGATACTGTATCATCACAAAAAACAATACGATATATCGATATTTTGATATTTTTGTACCGTCCGAACAGTGATACAGGAGGATGGGAGTCATGCCAGTGTGTTTGTGTAGGTATCATTGTTAGAATTAAAGCCCCATCGTGGAACTTTTTTGTCAAAACTTACTCAACATGAAGTATATTTTTAGATGAAAAACGCGTGTCCTCACTGTGAGCTTGGTTCCTTTGGCTCTAATCTTCCACAGTCTGGCATTAAACTCACCTAATTCCAAGGAGAATGTTCCTCAGTACGATTTTAACTCCCTGTTTCCATGGAAATCTTCTCACCTGGTTGACCTCGGGTTCTTGTGTCTCTGGTTTATTTGCAGGTTCTGAACGAGGCGGTGGGGGCCATGATGTACCACACCATCACCCTGACCAGAGAAGACCTGGAGAAGTTCAAAGCTCTGAGGATCATCATCCGGATCGGGAGCGGATACGACAACATCGACATCAAGGCGGCCGGCGAGCTCGGTGTGTGGGCGGGGTCTGGGGCCAGGGGGCGGGGCCAGTGCTGTACGCTCAGTTGCCTAAAGGCCGCTCCACACACTACAGGAGAATTTGCCCGATTTTGGCGGCAATTTGCTTCTCCCCGAGTTCAGGGAGGCGTGACCTGAGTTTTGACTTTGATTTTGAAGCTGCTGTGCTCCTCGCTTATAAAAACGTCGCCTCAACAATAGTTAAAACGAGCTTTGCAAAACTTAAAAAAATATACGGAGAGGCAGCCGTACACTGAACATACACACCGTTTTTTTATAAATGAGAAACGTTTTTTTTTTTTATGTATTAAAATATTTTGCACAATTTATAAATTCTTTACGAATATTTTGGGAAGTGATTTTGACGCATGTAGGCTGTAGGCTGGTATGTGTATTTAGATTTTAATTTAATTATTTGTAGGCCTAAACATGCAGGTTTACGGAAGTTACGTTGTCAAGCGCAAAATGTTCTTTGTGTCTTTTTATGTTCTTCATTAGGTTCAATATAGACAATAAAGTAAAGTGTTTTTACCTTGTTGACGTGTTTCGGCTGAACTGTCCCCGGTGTTGGTGGTGACGTGTCGTATATCAGCTGTTGTTACTTCCTGTGGGCGTGGTCAGACCTGATGGACCTGCAGGTGGCTCGGACTGACCACGCCTCCCGTCGCCCGGTGTCTCTGGAGGAGGGTGTCCAGGTGTGTGAAAGGAAGAACGCTCCGTCATCACGGTTAATCCTGTCCGTGCCTCGTTTCCTGATTTCACCGTCCCTGATCCAGAGTTTGAACCTCCTTTCACACCTGGGACGTCCTCCTCCAAAGAACAGCGGGCGACGGGAGGCGTGGTCAGTCTGAGTGACCTGACCACGCCCACAGGAAGTAACAACAGCTGATACACGACACGACAACACCAACACCAGGACGGTTCTGAAGATTCAGCAGCAGAAACATGTCAACAAGGTCAATACACTTTACTGTATTGTCTTTAAAAAGAACCCAAGACGTTAAAGTTACACTGTTGTCAACATCAGGTTTCTCTCTTGCTTTACAGCGCCCCCTGTTAAAAATGACTTCCATCGGCCCCGGCTAAACTAAACCTAAACTAAACCAAGGATGTTTCAGTGGTGGAATGTCAGGATGTGCAAGTCCTGCTCTGCTGGTCTAAAAAAATATCTGAATCACAGACTGATGTCAGTTATATTATTATTAAATCATTCCAAATGGTCTGTCCTCTTCCTGTCGGAGCTTTTCCGATGCTCGTGCTGCTTCCAGACGTGTATTTTCATATTAAAACATTTGACCAATCACATTTCAGCCGTCACTTGTTGCCAGGCAGAATCAAAGTCAAAGAAGTGTCCCTGAGGTTTTCACAATCCGTCCTGCAGAACCTCGAACAAAATAAATGTGGATGAAACTGTTGCTTCAACCAGTCAGATTTTGAGTTGGTGTCACCAGGAAGTTTAACAACGAACGACAACGAGACCAGATTCAGACCCGTGACTGGACAGAGAGAACCAGGACTACACCAGGACTACACCAGGACTACACCAGGTCTAAACCAGGACTAAACCAGGTCTAAACCAGGTCTAAACCAGGACTAAACCAGGGCTACACCAGGACTACACCAGGACTAAACCAGGACTACACCAGGACTACACCAGGACTAAACCAGGACTAAACCAGGACTACGCCAGGACTACACCAGGACTACACCAGGACTAAACCAGGACTCTAAAACCAGATCTAAACCAGGACTAAACCAGGTCTAAACCAGGACTACACCAGGTCTAAACCAGGACTAACCAGGACTACACCAGGACTAAACCAGGACTACACCAGGACTAACCAGGACTAAACCAGGACTAAACCAGGACTACACCAGGACTAACCAGGACTACACCAGGACTACACCAGGACTACACCAGGACTACACCAGGACTACACCAGGACTACACCAGGACTACACCAGGACTAAACCAGGACTAAACCAGGACTACACCAGGACTAAACCAGGTCTAAACCAGATCTAAACCAGATCTAAACCAGGATTAAACCAGGTCTAAACCAGGACTAAACCAGGACTACACCAGGACTACACCAGGTCTAAACCAGGACTACACCAGGACTACACCACGATTAAACCAGGTCTAAACCAGATCTAAACCAGATCTAAACCAGGACTACACCAGGATTAAACCAGGTCTAAACCAGATCTAAACCAGATCTAAACCAGGACTACACCAGGTCCAAACCAGGTCTAAACCAGGATTAAACCAGGTCTAAACCAGCTCTAAACCAGGACTACACCAGATCTAAACCAGGCCTAAACCAGGTCTAAACCAGGATTAAACCAGGTCTAAACCAGATCTAAACCAGGACTACACCAGGACTAAACCAGGTCTAAACCAGGACTAAACCAGGTCTACACCAGGTCTAAACCAGATCTAAACCAGGTCTAAACCAGGACTACACCAGGTCTACACCAGGTCTAAACCAGATATAAACCAGCTCTAAACCAGGACTACACCAGATCTACACCAGGCCTAAACCAGGTCTAAAACAGGACAACAACAGGACTAATCTTGGACTTGAGAGAGAGTGAGAGAAAGTGTCCGCAAAGCGCGATCAGGCGACAGCTGCGCCGAGTCCCGTGCGGCGTGGAGCCCCGGTCCCGGCGCGGTCCTTTCGTCTGCGGTCACCCGACAGTCTACATGGGCACACCTTCGGGCCAATCCCGTCAAACAGTCCTGGTTTAGTCCTGGTTTAGTCCTGGTTTAGCCCCAGCGCTCCTCACTTCTTCTGCGTGCACAGAATCTCCACGGCTCTACTGTGTTTCTATAGAATAAGACGCTTTTATCACCATAAAATATTTCTTGAGGAGGATTGTTTCAGACTGAAGGCCGAGGTGTGAAATGCTCCACCGCTGTGAAATCTGGCAATAAAAACTGAAACAGGAAAGAGGAATTTATGCAACCTTTGATTTAATTTATGGGCAGATTGTTTGAAGAAATAAAATAATAATAATATATAGATAAGAATATTCTCTGGCGACCCAAAGTGAGGAGCTCATTCTGCTTTCATGTCCAGTGTTTTTGTAATTAAATAATAATCAGTCAAATCAGTGACTCGGATCAGCTGATTTCATCACATTCACTTCGTATCTGGGACAGAACTTGACCACCCCGGGTTTGTCCAAGGTCAAGGCTCAATAGAGAATAACAACAATTTAATGATTCAATTAGAACATTTCATAAAAACAAAAGCCACGGGGAGTCACCAGGGACAAAAGTCAAATCACAGTCTCCGTTTTGTAATTAGACGAGTTAGAAGGCGCTCGTATCTCGGCGTAAACACCTCGGAGCTCGTCTCTGCGCCGTCACAAGAATAATAAAAGGTGCGGGTCTGAGCCGGTCGTGTTTTCAGAGTTGACGTCGGCGCTTCGGCCTCGGGAGACGCTCAGAGGAGTTTGGTTTAATGAAATGGACCAAAGCGGAGAGACTGTTGTGAAAAGTGACACTTGGACCTCACCCGGAGATTTACAGAGACCAGAGCGTGAGTCATCTGCACCGGGGACGAGTCAAAGCAGAGAATTAGAGAATTAGAAACAGCTGAGTTAAAAGGAAGGAATACAAATAAATGAAAAAATAAAGGCTCCATATTATGATATTTTCTTTTCTAATGTCTTTTCCTCGTCACAAACAGACCTGGAGTTGTGTTTTGTTTCGTTCATACATGTTTAACGCTCAAACCCTCCTCTTCCTCCTCCTCCTCGTCTCTTCCAGGTATCGCGGTGTGTAACATCCCGTCTGCGGCGGTGGAGGAGACGGCAGACTCGACGCTGTGTCACGTGTTGAACTTGTACCGGAGGAACACGTGGCTGTACCAGGCTCTGCGGGAGGGCACCCGGGTCCAGAGCGTGGAGCAGATCAGGGAGGTGGCCTCAGGCGCCGCCCGCATCCGAGGAGAAACGCTCGGACTCATCGGGTTTGGTCAGTATCCGGGATCACATTCTACTTTGTCAAAGTCCACAAATGTTGTGTCTGGTATTTTCACTTATTGGCCAGACCCAAAATCTCTCTGTGTGAGGTCATTATTATTATTATTATTTTTGCTGAGCATCTGTTTTCATTTACAACAGAAGCTCAGTTGGTGAAGTGTTCAGATCCACTGACCCACAGGTTGGCGGTGTGATTTCAGCTCCCACAGATGAATGCTGTTGTTGTGTTCTTGGGCAAGACACTTGGGGTGCACTCACACTAGACTTTAGAACTGGATCACCCCTAAAGCTTTGGTACATTTGTCCAGTGTGACACAGTCAAGACTGACCTGGTTGGAGGAGGTGGGCCAAAGCACGGCTCGGTTACTCCTGTACGTGCACAGGCACGACCTCACTGTACGAGCCCTGTGTGTTACTCATACGATAAAAACTCTGCTCTAAAACAGAGTGAATCCACTCTGACCTTCAGAAACGACTGTGGACGGTGACAGACGTTTTGTAGCTTCATCTCCTTCTCTCTTCTCTCCTCTGCTCTGTTTTTATCTTCATAAACTCACAGAGGAGCTGCAGCAGGCCTCATATCTGTCTCACTATTTAATAAATATTTCTGCCGCTGGACTTATTTCCTCCACTAAAGCGTTTGCTCTGCTGGGAAACATGTAAACAAACAGCGTCGTGCGCTGACGTCATCGACCGTGGCTCGGTCGGTTGTGCGGTCGAGCCTGAGCACAGCACGGTTTTAAAGTCCTAGTACAAGTCGCCCTCAGTGTCTGTGTTCACTTGTGTCTGAATGTGCTGAGTGTTTACTCGACCTAAAACACTTTGAGCCTTGACGGTAGAAAAGTACTACATAAAAACATGACCATTTAGATGTAGTAGTAGTTGTAGTATCAGTAGTACTTGTAATCCTGGGAGGTGGTCTCTGGAGCATCAGGGGAGAGACTCTTGCATTGATTGGGTTTGGTCAGTATAACACTTACAGCAGCAGCAGTACCAGTATCAGTATCAGTATCAGTATCAGTACCAGTATCAGTATCAGTATCAGTATCAGTATCAGTATCAGTATCAGTAGTAATTCCTCTCTTACTTTCTGCATTCAGCACATCGTGTTTATTCTCCACGATGAGTTTATAAAAGCTTTTCACAACTTTCAGAGTCCAGAGGGTCACGGTAAAGTTTAACAACAACTAGCATGGTAACAGTGCACTTCCTGATTCATGACCGGTAAAACTCTTTGTAATGAGATGCAGACAGCCCACAGCAGAGTCATTATGAGCCCGATCACCTGCTGCTTTTACAAGATATCGTAAAAATCAGACCCATTTTACTTTTTATGATTCTCTTTCTCTCTTTTTTCCTTCTCACTCTCTCCCTCTTTCTCTTTCCTCTCCTCTTCCTCTCCTCTTTCCTCTCCTGTTTCTCTATCAGCCTCTTGCACCTGTTCATCTTTTATCGTCTGTGTGTTTGCTCCACGTTAAACGGCCCCTGGTCTTTATCAGAGTCCACAGCCTCTGCTCCTCAGATCCTTTTGTCTGTTTGACCTGAGACTCCAACACAACGGGGATCATCTGTGAAGGACAGAACGGCCGGAAAACAAGAGGAGGAACAAAGAGGAGAGGAGGAGAGGAGAGGGTCAGAGGAGGAGAGGAGAAGGTCAGAGAGAGGAGGGTCAGAGGAGAGGAGAGGGTCAGAGAAGAAGAGGAGAAGGTCAGAGAAGAAGAGGAGAAGGTCAGAGAAGAAGAGGAGAAGGTCAGAGGAGGAGCGGAGAAGGTCAGAGGAGAAGAGGAGGGTCAGAGGAGAAGGTCAGAGGAACAGGAGGGTCAGAGGAGAAGGTCAGAGGAACAGGAGGGTCAGAGGAGAAGAGGAGAGGGTCAGAGGAGGAGGAGGAGAGAGGAGAAGGTCAGAGGAGGAGGGTCAGAGGAGGAGAGGAGAAGGTCAGAGGAACAGGAGGGTCAGAGGAGGAGAGGAGAGGGTCAGAGGAGAAGGTCAGAGAAGGAGAGGAGAAGGTCAGATGAGCAGAGGAGAAGGTCAGAGGAACAGAGGGTCAGAGGAGAAGGTCAGAGGAGAAGAGGAGAGGGTCAGAGGAGAAGAGGAGAAGGTCAGAGGAACAGGAGGGTCAGAGGAGAGGTCAGAGGAGAGGGTCAGAGGAGAAGAGGAGAAGGTCAGAGGAGAAGAGGAGAGGGTCAGAGGAGAAGAGGAGAGGGTCAGAGGAGAAGAGAGGTCAGAGGAGAAGAGGAGAAGGTCAGAGGAGAAGAGGAGAAGGTCAGAGGAGAAGAGGAGAGGTCAGAGGAGAGAGGAGAAGGTCAGAGAGAGAGGAGAGGTCAGAGGAAGAGAGGAGGAGAGGAGAGGTCAGAGGAGGAGAGGAGAAGGTCAGAGGAGAAGAGGGTCAGAGGAGAAGAGGAAAAGGTCAGAGGAGAGAGGAGAAGAGGAGCAGAGGAGAGGTCAGAGGAGAAGAAGAGGAGAAGTCAGTCAGAGGAGAAGAGCAGAGGAGAGGAGAAGAGGAGAAGGTCAGAGTTTCAGTTTTGTGTCTAAACCGTGTGTCTGTGTGTGATGTTGAGCAGGTGTGCAGCAGGAGCCAAACTAAATGAAAAGTGGGTTTGGAGCAGGTTTATTTTTACACTTCGGGGAAAAGAACAAATGTCCCAGTGTTTAAACAGACTGAAATCCTGCTGCTGCTGCTGCTGCTGCTGCTGCTGCTGCCGTTGGTGGGAAGAATGATTTAAAGCTACACTATGCAACTTTTCGAGCGAGGTCTGTCATGGAGATGTTATGGCCAAACCTGGAATGTAAACGTTTCTTTCTTGAGTGTGTTTTTATAGCTTAAAAATACCTTGAAAAGCATGTGTTCTTTCTGGGAGTGGGCTCGCCTCTCCACAGATCTGACCGGTAGCTTGGCTTTTTGTGGTCTCCGTGTAGATAAATGGGTTTAATGTCGTACTGCGGAACATTCCAGACAAAAGGGATAACGTCTCCATGGGGAAAAGTTCGATTGCAGACCTGATTTTTTTCTGTCTTAAAAACGTGAAAAACAGAACTTGTTCACTTGAAACGGTTCACAGTGGTCCAGAGTTATAACTACTAGCATGCTAACACGCACTTCCTGATTCTTCCTGATCATCGGCCCTGCTTGTTTCTATGGAGATGTCGTTGCTCTGCCTGGAATGTTCCACAGTGTGACATTCAACAGATCTACTTTACGTTTATTCAATATTTTTCAGCTCAAAAATACAGACATTCTGACTGTGAGTGGGGTCGCCTCTCCACAGATCTCACTTGTAACTTCTCTCGTCTGGTTTGGTCTCCATGAAGATAGAAAGGGTTAAAGCCACACTGCGGAACATTCCAGACAAAGCAGTAACTTCTACATGTGGGAAAGTTCAATTGTGGACCTGATTTTTTAATTTTTTTTAATGTTCCTTAAAAATGTGATAAACAGAACTTGTTCACTTAAAACGGTTCGCAGTGGTCCAGAGTTACAACAACTAGCATGCTAACACGCACTTCCTGATTCTTCCTGATTATGGGACAATGAAGCTCTTTATAATTAAATTCAGACAGAGCTACGGAAGCCCTGATAGGCAAAAAGAAAAAAAAAGTTGCACATAATTTGGGCTCTGTTTTCTAAGATTTATTAAATAATTAGCATGCTAACACGCACTTCCTGATTATGCGACAATGAAACTCTTTATGATTAGATGCAGACAGAGTTACGGAAGCCCTGATCGGCAAGAGAAAAAAAAAGTTGCACAGAATTTGGGCTTTATTTTCTAAGATCTATTAATGAATTAGCATGCTAACACGCACTTCCTGATTCTTCCTGATTATGGGACAATGCAACTCTTTATAATTTAATTCAGACAGAGTTACGGAAGCCCTGATCGGCAAATAAATAAATAAATAAATAAATAAAAGCTGCACATCATCTGGGCTCTATTTTCTAAGATTTATTAATTAATTAGCATGTGAACACACCCTTCCTGACTCTTCCTGATTATGGGACAATGATCTACAAAAGCCCTGACTGGCACAAAAAAAAAAAAAAAAAAAAAAAAGCACATCATTTAGGTTCTAAGATTTATTTATTTTATTTATTTTTTGCCGCTCAGGGCTTCCGTACAGATCTGACCTGTAACTGGTTTGGTCTCCATGAAGATAAAAAAAAAAAAAAAGGTTTAATATAATAACAATAAAATCTCCACGGAGGAAAGCATTTGACGAACCCTCCACCAGAAAAGTTACACAATGCAGCTTTAAACACAGTCTGTAATCTTGTCTCTATTGGTACAAAAACATGATGAATTTTAAAGGTTTTGTTGTTTTCTTGTGTCTGTATCTGATCCGTCCTGTCTGTGTCGCCCCCTGCAGGTCGCTCGGGGCAGGCGGTGGCCGTGCGGGCGAAGGTTTTTGGGTTTAACGTGATCTTCTACGACCCGTACCTGCAGGACGGGCTGGAGCGGTCGCTGGGCGTCCAGAGAGTTTATACTTTACAAGATCTGCTGTACCAGAGCGACTGTGTGTCTCTGCACTGTAACCTGAACGAACACAACCACCACCTGATCAACGACTTCACCATCAAACAGGTCTGACATCCTCTGCACCGCGCGCTCATCCTCTGCACCGCGCGCTCATCCTCTGCACCGCACACTCATCCTCTGCACCGCACACTCATCCTCTGCACCGCGCGCTCATCCTCTGCACCGCACGCTCATCCTCTGCACCGCACGCTCATCCTCTGCACCGCACTCATCCTCTGCACCAAACACTCATCCTCTGCACCAAACACTCATCCTCTGCACCGCGCGCTCATCCTCTGCACCGCACACTCATCCTCTGCACCGCGCGCTCATCCTCTACACCGCGCGCTCATCCTCTGCACCGCGCGCTCATCCTCTGCACCGCTCATCCTCTGCACCGCGCGCTCATCCTCTGCACCGCACTCATCCTCTGCACCAAACACTCATCCTCTGCACCGCACACTCATCCTCTGCACCGCGCGCGCTCATCCTCTACACCGCACGCTCATCCTCTGCACCGCACGCTCATCCTCTGCACCGCGCGCTCATCCTCTGCACCGCGCGCTCATCCTCTACACCGCGCACCTCTCACCGCACATCTCATCCTCTACACCCGCGCGCTCATCCTCTGCACCGCGCGCTCTTCCTCTACACCGCACACTCTACACCGCACACTCTTCCTCTACACCGCGCGCTCATCCTCTGCACCGCGCACCTCTGCACACGCACACTCTTCCTCTACACCGCACGCTCATCCTCTGCACCGCGCGCTCATCCTCTGCACCGCGCGCTCATCCTCTACACCACACGCTCATCCTCTGCACCAAACACTCTTCCTCTGCACCAAACACTCATCCTCTGCACCGCACACTCTTCCTCTGCACCGCGCGCTCATCCTCTGCACCGCGCGCTCATCCTCTGCACCGCGCGCTCATCCTCTGCACCAAACACTCTTCCTCTGCACCAAACGCACTCATCCTCTGCACCGCGCGCTCATCCTCTGCACCAAACACTCATCCTCTGCACCGCACACTCATCCTCTGCACCAAACACTCATCCTCTGCACCGCACACTCATCCTCTGCACCGCACACTCATCCTCTGCACCGCGCACCTTCACTCTGCACCGCACTCATCTCGCTCTTCCTCTGCACCGCACACTCTTCCTCTGCACCACTCTTCCTCTGCACCGCACACTCTTCCTCTGCACCGCACGCTCTTCCTCTGCACCGCACGCTCTTCCTCTGCACCGCACACTCTTCCTCTGCACCGCACACTCTTCCTCTGCACCGCACGCTCTTCCTCTGCACCAACACTCATCCTCTGCATCGCCACACTCATCCTCTGCACCAAACACTCATCCTCTGCACCGCACACTCATCCTCTGCACCAAACACTTCCTCTACACCACACACGGTGTGTAAACGGAGCTGTTAATTCTGCCTCATGACATCACAAGGTGGAACAGAGCGTTTTGAGCTTTGTAATAATGTAGTGTACATGTCCATGTTCTCAAACATGTGTAAATGAAACAAAACACGTCTCCAGGTCTGTTTTTGAGGAGGAAACAACATTAGAACTTGACTAAAAGCTCACAAGAGACACTTTTGTGTAATATTGGACCTTTAACAAGATTGTTGGACATGAACATCAAACAGGTGGAGACGGGTTTGTGCTGTTTACTCTCTGTAGTGTCATTTTGTCATTAACTTCACTACAAACAGGTCATTCCACAGGTAATTTAAATACTCCTCCCTCCTCTGACACTTTCTGTGTGATATAAACATGCACTCAGTTCAGCTGTATATATTTTAGGCTTATCCAGATGTTTATTTCGTTTCCTTTTGTAAATGTGCAAATATTTGAGCTGCGTCATAAAGACACAATCAAAATGTCTGACGGTTCTTTTTGTGGTGAGATTAAACTGACGTCTCTGTAAACGCTGCAGATTTGGAAAACAGATCAGACGAAGGGTTTAACATTTGGACAAAAACGAGACGCCATTTTAGATTTAGTGTCATTCTACAAACGGGAATGAATCAAACGTCCAAGAGTGCGTCGCTCTGATTGGTCAAAGTGTAACAAATCACCTGTTCTCCACAAGAGAAAAGCTACAACGCAAAAATGAAGGTCGCGGGAGGATCCATTCATGTCAGCGGGGTGAAATAAAGACATGCAAAAAATGAACTGCTGTTGGCTTATCCGGCTTTTATTGGCCTTTCCAGATACACACGAGTTTGGCCACGTTAAATAATAAACCCCAAACACCACCCCAAAACACAAACACAAAACCCAAACTCCAGTGCAACAAAACAATAAAGGAACAGTTCGATATAAGTCCACCCCCCTTCACCACAACAGTCCCGAGCAACTTCCCCCCAAAAGTTCCCAAAGTTTTTCCCCTCGCGGCGCAGCAGCGTGACGTGAGTCAAAAAAGTCTGCGGTTTTACTCACGCCACCCGAGCTCCAGATTTGTCCCACAGTCCAGCAGCTCCCGTGGCGAGACGAGATCCAGCACGATTGGAAACGCAATAATCCCACAAATGCAGCGATATATTCTCAAATTGCGAGTTCACGGTCCTGACAGCTCCTGGCGTGTGTCCAAGTCGGCGTGTGACGTCACATGTGCGCGTGTCCCTCTCCAATAAACAGCCTGTTATGGCCTAAAATAATGATGCCACATAAATATAAAGGACCAGACACAACAGAGTATTATTAACAAATAAACCTTTCACCCAACTGAATGAATAGAAAGCGGTGAAGACTTAAAGGTTGTATGGACGATTTTTTTTTGTTTCAAATTGTCAGTGATAGATTATAGATGCAGTAGCCTTGTAATTATGATGACCATATAAAAGAGAATAAAAATTCATCAACTCTGGATGTGGTGGGGCTAAACATTTGCCAATAGATAACGACACTGCCTCGTTATCTGTGAGCTGACAGGCTGTCAATCAACTCCCTACGTTTCTAGCGTAACTGACTTGTCTGCGCCGCCGTTACGTGGTTTACGTACGTCTGTCACAAGTCCACAGACGCAAGACGCACAGACGCTGTTTACTCCACCAACGCAACAGTTCTTTTTTTGACCTATATCTTCCTCTCAGTTCGCACAAAGTTTGTTGCAATGGCGACAAGAATCCAGGAGCAGTTCGCCGCAAAAGAAAGTCCGTTTTTGAGGTCGCTGAAAGAAGAAGACAAGGGGAAAAGCAGCGAAGCCAAACTAAGGTGATTCTTGTAGATTCATTCCAGCGACGGCGCGACTGAAGCAGACGAAGGGTCTAAAGACTGAACCACTGGTCCACAAATTACTCCTGGACAGGAAACTTCTGCTTATTATGAAAACGTACTTTATTTCAAGAGTTAGACAAACGTTTTTCAGGACCGAATGCGATATCCTATGTCTGAAAACGTAATTTTCAGGCAAAGAAAGAGTCCGCTTGCTGCTGCGTGTTAGCTAGTTCATTCGCACGGAATCTCCGCGCAACCTTCTCTGCTCCCTTTCCTGCTCCTCTCCCCCTGCCCGATCTGCTCTTCCCCCTCCTCACTTCTCCGGGCACAGAATCTCCGCGCACCCCCTCCCCTCTCTCCCTCCTCTCTCCCCGCTCCGCTCTTCTTCCTGCTCCACACTTCTCGTCCGCGAACGAAAACCGCCGGCACCCGCTCCCCGCTCCTCACTTCTCGTCTTGCCTAACCAACACTGTAGTTAGTTGTTTACAAGTCATGTTGCACCGGCTGTAAACAAACCTGGCGTAAGGAGGAGGAGGGAGGAGGCGTTTCTACGTAGGAGCTGTAGGGGAGGGGAGGTGGTTTCACGCATGCGCAACATTTGAAAAAGGACAAACAGTCCTGGATTTCTCGTTCCTTGGAAAATCTCTCCATACACCCTTTAAGTGGTCTTTACATAAGCGGTCATGTGATACAGGAGAGCGCTGGGCTTGTGTGTTCTCGCGTGCTCTGGTGTGGAGAAAAGAGCACGACTGCACGTGCTCAGTGGGCAGGGAGCCATGGAGCCCGGCCCAGTGACTTGGATAGATGATCATTAAATCCTGGAGCTTGGTATTTTCTTGTACACACTGCCCCCTGGTGGATGTTTCATATATTATTTTCTAGGAGTGGGCGATATCTCGATATTTTAAATATATTGAGAATTTTTAAAAACTCTATCGCGGCCTGTCTCCGGCTCCGATCGCGTGGCGCTCCCCGTTTGTTTTACCGCGTGTATCGTCCATATTTGCATGTCCTGTGTGGTGCCCGCTGGTGGGCCGTGGTTCCGTCGCTGTGGGCCGTGGTTCCGTCGCTGTGGGCTGGTTCTGACGTCACTCGTGCTGTGGTTGGAGGATTGACGTCCCGTTCCTCCAATCCCGTCCCTCCACATCAATCATCCCGACCAATAAAAGTGCAGTGCGCCTGTGCCTCCGGGCGGCTGGTTGACAGTTTCAGTTCGCCCCTCACATCTGTAGACGTTCGCTAGTTATTATCTCTCTTTGATATTGTAAAGTGTGTTTATGTTACTCTAATGTTTAGTTTTGCCAGTTTGGCTCGGCCCTTGGGCAGTTGTTTTTTGTTGCTGTTATCTACCTTAGTTTAGGAGTGGTTTAGTTACTTTGGGGAATTCAGATTTTTTCAAATGTAAAACGTTTTATTTTGTTATTGTACTTACCCACATCACTTTATAAAACCCGTTTACTTTACATCTTATCTGGTTTGTGTTACTTTCCTTTGTCCTTAGCACTGGGCTGTAACATATATATTGAGGCGTGCTCCTGCCTCCCTCATTTTGCTGCTTGTGTCTCATTCACTCGTCACTATCGCTCAAAGTTGGTGTCAGTGAAAAACTTCTAGCGCCACGAAACTTTTCCACCATTTCCAGACAAAAGCATCAGCAGCACATCCTCTGTCACAGAGAGAACATATGAACACTCATATGAACACTGAGTCGTGTCCTTTAGTCCGACAGAAGCTGAACCACATCAGCGACACAAGACAAAGAGCTGTTTATGCAAATGAGTCATGTGGTTTTAAGTTTTGTTTCTGTAAAATGTAAACACATGTGCACAAAACTGAATGAAACACATGATCATGTCGAACGGGCTGATGAGGCTCTAGAGTCGTTATGTTTATATGTTGAAAAGTTTAGTCATGTAAAGTTTATTTGTAGATTTTAATGAATAATGTGCTGCAGTGTCACTTGTACAATAGTGTTTGAATGGTTGGGTTTGATCTGCAGTGGATTGTGGGATTAAACCTCAGATCCTGACGCTGGTGAGGAACATGGATCTGTTCAAATAATGAAGGAGCTCATGGTTCTCGTACGGTTACAGAGTTAATGCAAAGATGAACTTGAGTTGAGTTGTTTTATTTATGAATGAAAAGAAGGAAATATGTTTTATTTCTTTTATTTTACAGTTAAATTATTATTTATGTAATTAGGGATTTTTTATAATATTAAATGTGGCAGAAGCACTTTGTTCCTACATGAACTGCCGAACAGATTTGTTTTTGTAGGAGTTTTAGGAGATATATCGGAATATATCGAGATATATTTTTGCTCCATATCGCCCAGCCGTATTATTTTTATTATTTTTCCAGATGTGCAAGCGTGTGTTCCTTCTGCCTTCTGCCCCCTGGTGGATGTTTCATGTATTATTACCTCCGCCAAGGAGGTTATGTTTTTGCTGGCGTTTGTCTGTTTGTCTGTTTGTTTGTTAGCAACATAACTCAAAAAGTTATGGACCGATTTTGATGAAATTTTCAGGATTTGTTGGAAGTGATTTCATTTTGGGGGTGATCCGAAAGAAATCCTGGATTCTGGATCACTTTGAAATTTTAGTTAACATTGTGGTAAATAGGGCCAAAAAGTTTGTTTCTCAATATCTCAGTTAATTATTGACCAAACCCCATGAAATTTGACTCGGGGATGGACAATGGGATCCTCTTTCATATTCCAAAGGCTGATCCGGATCTGATCCAGAAGACTGATTTTTATCGCAATTTATATAAAAAATGGGGGTAGTCCTTGGCGGAGGTCTGCGCTGTCTGAGTGCTTTTCTAGTTCTTGTTGTGTTTCAGTGTTTTCACTCTGCCCCTGTGGATGTTTCTGTATTATTCTTGTTTCTTGTACACTCTGCCCCTGGTGGATGTTTCATGTATTATTCTTGTTGTGTTTCGGTGTTTTCTTGTACACTCTGCCCCCTGGTGGATGTTTCATGTATTATTCTTGTTGTGTTTCGGTGTTTTCTTGTACACTCTGCCCCTGGTGGATGTTTCATGTATTATTCTTGTGTGTTTCATGTTTTTTCTTGTACACTCTGCCCCCTGGTGGATGTCTGGTGTATTATTCTTGTTGTGTTTCAGTGTTTTCTTGTACACTCTGCCCCCTGGTGGATGTTTCATGTATTATTCTTGTTGTGTTTCGGTGTTTTCTTGTACACTCTGCCCCCTGGTGGATGTTTCATGTATTATTCTTGTTGTGTTTCAGTGTTTTCTTGTACACTCTGCCCCCTGGTGGATGTTTCATGTATTATTCTTGTTGTGTTTCGGTGTTTTTCTTGTACACTCTGCCCCCTGGTGGATGTTTCATGTATTATTCTTATTCTTGTTGTGTTTCAGTGTTTTTCTTGTACACTCTGCCCCCTGGTGGATGTTTCATGTATTATTCTTGTTGTGTTTCGGTGTTTTCTTGTACACTCTGCCCCCTGGTGGATGTTTCATGTATTATTCTTGTTGTGTTTCAGTGTTTTCTTGTACACTCTGCCCCCTGGTGGATGTTTCATGTATTATTCTTGTTGTGTTTCGGTGTTTTCTTGTACACTCTGCCCCCTGGTGGATGTTTCATGTATTATTCTTGTTGTGTTTCAGTGTTTTCTTGTACCTCTGCCCCTGTGGATGTTTCATGTATTATTCTTGTTGTGTTTCGTGTTTTCTTGTCCACTCTGCCCCTGGTGGATGTTTCATGTATTATTCTTGTTGTGTTTCGGTGTTTTCTTGTACACTCTGCCCCCTGGTGGATGTTTCATGTATTATTCTTGTTGTTGTTTCAGTGTTTTCTTGTACACTCTGCCCCTGGTGGATGTTTCATGTATTATTCTTGTTGTGTTTCAGTGTTTTCACTTGTATTCTTGTATTATTCTTGTGTGTTCGGTGTTTTCTTGTACACTCTGCCCCCTGGTGGATGTTTCATGTATTATTCTTGTTGTGTTTCGGTGTTTTCTTGTACACTCTGCCCCCTGGTGGATGTTTCATGTATTATTCTTGTTGTGTTTCGGTGTTTTCTTGTACACTCTGCCCCCTGGTGGATGTTTCATGTATTATTCTTGTTGTGTTTCAGTGTTTTCTTGTACACTCTGCCCCCTGGTGGATGTTTCATGTATTATTCTTGTTGTGTTTCAGTGTTTTCTTGTACACTCTGCCCCCTGGTGGATGTTTCATGTATTATTCTTGTTGTGTTTCAGTGTTTTCTTGTACACTCTGCCCCCTGGTGGATGTTTCATGTATTATTCTTGTGTGTTTCAGTTTTCTTGTACACTCTGCCCCCTGGTGGATGTTTCATGTATTATTCTTGCTGTGTGTGTTTTTCTTGTACACTCTGCCCCCTGGTGGATGTTTCATGTATTATTCTTGTTGTGTTTCGGTGTTTTCTTGTACACTCTGCCCCCTGGTGGATGTTTCATGTATTATTCTTGTTGTGTTTCGGTGTTTTCTTGTACACTCTGCCCCCTGGTGGATGTTTCATGTATTATTCTTGTTGTGTTTCGGTGTTTTCTTGTACACTCTGCCCCCTGGTGGATGTCTGGTGTATTATTCTTGTTGTGTTTCGGTGTTTTCTTGTACACTCTGCCCCCTGGTGGATGTCTGGTGTATTATTCTTGTTGTGTTTCGGTGTTTTCTTGTACACTCTGCCCCCTGGTGGATGTCTGGTGTATTATTCTTGTTGTGTTTCGGTGTTTTCTTGTACACTCTGCCCCCTGGTGGATGTTTGTGTATTATTCTTGTGTGTTTCGGTGTTTCTTCTTGTACACTCTGCCCCTGGTGGATGTTTCATGTATTATTCTTGTTGTGTTTCGGTGTTTTCTTGTACACTCTGCCCCCTGGTGGATGTTTCATGTATTATTCTTGTTGTGTTTCGGTGTTTTCTTGTACACTCTGCCCCCTGGTGGATGTTTCATGTATTATTCTTGTTGTGTTTCGTGTTTTCTGTACACTCTGCCCCTGGTGGATGTTTCTGTATTATTCTTGTTGTGTTTCGTGTTTTTCTTGTACACTCTGCCCCCTGGTGGATGTTTCATG
This sequence comes from Boleophthalmus pectinirostris, assembly GCF_026225935.1. Taxonomy (NCBI): domain Eukaryota; kingdom Metazoa; phylum Chordata; class Actinopteri; order Gobiiformes; family Gobiidae; genus Boleophthalmus; species Boleophthalmus pectinirostris. The sequence goes on from NW_026571047.1 coordinate 37,004,263, forward strand.
TATTATTCTTGTTGTGTTTCGGTGTTTTCTTGTACACTCTGCCCCCTGGTGGATGTTTCATGTATTATTCTTGTTGTGTTTCGGTGTTTTCTTGTACACTCTGCCCCCTGGTGGATGTTTCATGTATTATTCTTGTTGTGTTTCGGTGTTTTCTTGTACACTCTGCCCCCTGGTGGATGTTTCATGTATTATTCTTGTTGTGTTTCAGTGTTTTCTTGTACACTCTGCCCCCTGGTGGATGTTTCATGTATTATTCTTGTTGTGTTTCAGTGTTTTCTTGTACACTCTGCCCCCTGGTGATGTTTGTATTATTCTTGTTGTGTTTCGGTGTTTTCTTGTACACTCTGCCCCCTGGTGGATGTTTCATGTATTATTCTTGTTGTGTTTCGGTGTTTTCTTGTACACTCTGCCCCCTGGTGGATGTTTCATGTATTATTCTTGTTGTGTTTCGGTGTTTTCTTGTACACTCTGCCCCCTGGTGGATGTCTGACGTATGATTCCCGTTCCGTTGGCAGATGCGTCAGGGTGCGTTCCTGGTGAACACGGCCAGGGGGGGTCTGGTGGATGAAAAGGCTCTGGCTCAGGCGCTGAAGGAGGGCAGGATACGAGGAGCGGCGCTGGACGTGCACGAAACAGAACCTTTCACGTGAGTTTGACGTCAGACGCCCTCCCCCCCCGTGTCTCCCTGACAGTGTCGGGGAGTAACAGATTACATGTACCGGAGTAATGTAATCAGAGTACAAATGATGAGTAACTGTATTCAGTTACTGTTTCAGTGAGTGGTAATTGGATTACAGTTACTTTGTTGAAATAAATGGATTACACAGAGGGATTTTACTGTTTTCACATTTTGGACTAAAACCAGAACTAAAACTAGAAGACTAAACCAGGACTAAAACTAGAACTAAACTAGGACTAAAACTAAACTAGGACTAAACCAGGACTAAACTAGGACTAAAACCAGGACTAAACCAGGACTAAACTAGAACTAAACTAGAACTAAACTAGGACTAAAACCAGGACTAAACCAGGACTAAACTAGGACTAAAACCAGGACTAAACCAGGACTAAACTAGAACTAAACTAGGACTGAACTAGGACTAAAACCAGGACTAAACTAAACTAGGACTAAACTAAACCAGGACTAAACTAGGACTAAAACCAGGACTAAACTAGAACTAAACTAGGACTGAACTAGGACTTAAAACCAGGACTAAACTAGAACTAAACCAGGACTAAACTAGGACTAAAACCAGGACTAAACCAGGACTAAACTAGAACTAAACTAATACAATATGACACTAACAGTAGGTGGACATAATTGTCATTGTTCATATAAAAATAATTTCTCTATCAGTAATATTTTTTATGTGGTGAAGTATTAGTCATTTTCTGGATGTGGTTGTTACATTCATGTAGTTTTAAAAAACATGACAATATATATATTTTTAATTTATTTATGAAATGACAAATGGTAATATACAAAACAAGTGAAAAAGCAGGACAATATCAAGTAATCCAAAGTATTCAGATTACATTACTCACTTTAAGTAACTTAATGGATTTGAGGTTTTTGTGTTTTGAAAATGTGGTGGAGTGAGTTTAGTCTGGATGTGTCCAGTTTTGCGCAGGGGCCCCTGAAGGACGCCCCCAACCTGATCTGCACCCCCCACACGGCCTGGTACAGTGAACAGGCCTCGCTGGAGATGAGGGAGGCAGCGGCGACGGAGATCAGGAGAGCCATCACAGGTAGACTCCTCTGACCTTCTGACCTTCTCTGACCTTCTGACCTTCTGATCTTCTCTTCTGACCTTCTGACCTTCTGACCTTCTGACCTCTGACTCTCTGACCTTCTGACCTTCTGACCTCTGACTCTCTCTCCTCTGACCTTCTGACCTCTGACTCTCTGACCTTCACTCTCTGACCTTCTGACTCTCTGCTCCTCTGACCTTCTGACCTTCTCTCTGACCTTCACCTTCTGACCTCTCTGACCTCTCTTCTTCTGACCTTCTGACCTTCACCTTGCTCCTCTGACCTTCTGACCTTCTGACTCTGCTCCTCTGACCTCTGACCTTCCCTCTGACCTTCTCACCTTCTGCTCCTCTGACCTTCTCCTCTGACCTTCCTCTGACCCTCTGACCTTCTGACCTCTCCTCTTCTCCTCTGACCTTCCCTCTGACCCTCTGACCTTCTCCTCTGCTCCTCTGACCTTCTGACCTTCTCCTCTGCTCCTCTGACCTCTGACCTTCTGACCTCTCCTCCTCTGATCTTCTGACCCTCTGACTTCTGTTCTGCTCCTCTGACCTTCTGACCTCTCCTCTTCTCCTCTGACCTTCTCCTCTGACCTCTGACCTTCACCTCTGCTCCTCTGACCTTCTCCTCTGCTTCCTCTGACCTTCTCCTCTGCTCCTCTGGCCTTCACCTCTGCTCCTCTGACCTTCTGACCTTCTCCTCTGCTCCTCTGACCTTCACCTCTGACCTCTGACTCCCTCTGCTCCTCTGACCTCTGACCTTCTCCTCTGCTCCTCTGACCTTCACCTCTGCTCCTCTGACCTTCTGACCTTCTCCTCTGCTCCTCTGACCTTCACCTCTGCTCCTCTGACCCTCTGACCTTCTCCTCTTCTCCTCTGACCTTCACCTCTGCTCCTCTGACCTTCACCTCTGCTCCTCTGACCTTCTGTTCTGCTCCTCTGACCTTCTCCTCTGCTCCTCTGTTCTCTGACCTTCTCCTCTGCTGACCTTCTGATCTTCTCCTAACCCTCCTCTGACCTTCTTCTCTGACCCTCTCTGACCAAGGATGGTGAACGACGAGATACAAACTGATCACACTTCTTCCTTTTGATAATACCACATTTTTGGGATTTTCAACCACTTTTTTGTTTTTTAAAGATGTACAGACTCTACCGCTGTTTTGGGTTGTGGTTTTGCCCCAGATGCTCATGGGAAATGTAGTTCAGTGACACTAGGAAGCTCCTGGAAGTTTTCAAACAATGCTGCAGTTACGTGGAGTCAGATATTTTACACAGATTTTGATCTAATTTTGGAAATAATTGTAATTTCTTGACAATTTGACGACAATGTGAGCGCGGCATTTTCACATTGACTTTTTCCGTATGTTATTGTAATTCTTGTGTAATAAAATTGTGTGTTTAATGTCTTGACCCTCTGCTCCTCTGAGCAATAAAACGTTCTCACAACTTTCAACTTTATTTAAAACCACAAATTCCACAAACTGACCACACTTTTCCCCTTGGATAATACCACAGTTTTTGGATTTTCAGCCACTTTTTTAGCATCATGGACTGTTTTTTTTTTTGACTCTGCTGCTGTTGGAAATTGTGTTTTTGCCCCAGACGCTCATGGGAAATGTAGTTCAGTGACACTAGGCAGAAAGAAATAAAACCTCCTGGAAGTTTTCAAACAATGCTGCAGTTATGTGGAGTCCAAAATTTTACTCAAATTTTGATCCAATTTTGGAAAGAGTTGTAATTTTGTTTTTATATTTTAATTCTTATGTAATAAAATTGTGTGTTGAAAGTCTTGACCCTCTGCTCCTCTGACCAAGAAGGAGCAAGAAAATGTACAATAAAATGTAAAATAAAACCACAAATTCCACAAAAACAGCGAACGACGAGCTACAAACTGATCACATTTCTTACCTTTCGTAATACCACATTTATGGATTTTGCCCCAGACGCTCATGGGAAATGTAGTCCAGTGAAACGAGGAAGTAGCGAACTAGAAGTTTCAAACAATGCTGCAGTAATCAGAATTTTCACTCAAATTTTGA
>NW_026571047.1:37013052-37065143 GCF_026225935.1 Boleophthalmus pectinirostris
TGGTTTAGATCTGGTTTAGTCCTGGTTTAGACCTGGTTTAGACCTGGTTTTAGTCCTGGTTTAGACCTGGTTTAGTCCTGGTTTAGATCTGATTTAGCCCAAAATGTGAAAACAGTAAAATCCCTCTGTGTCCATTTATTTCAACAAAGTAACTGTAATCCAATTACCACTCACTGAAACAGTAACTGTAACTGAATACAGTTACTCTTCATTTGTACTCTGATTACTCTGGTACATGTAATCTGTTACTTCCCGACACTGATTGTGTTTTATGATTTTCCTATTTTCTTTTGTCCTTTTCCGTGACAATAGTTAAACATCTTTATATTGGGAATTATATTTTTGTTTGTTTGTTTGTTTTTTTTTCTACTAAGTTTTTCCTTTAGAAAAATATGTCTAAAGTTTTGTTTTGTTTGTGAACTTTATTCTTTATTTAAATCTTTGCTGTGGTTTTGCTCTGAGCTGAAAAGTTTGTGTTAAACGGTTTAATCATTTTAACTTTAACTCTCTCTCTTCCTCCCTCTCTCCTTCTCTCTCTTGTCTGTCTTTCTCTCTCTCTTTCCATCTCTTACTACCACTCCCTCTCTCCCCTCGTTCTTTTTCTCCCTCTCTCCCCTCGGTCTTTTTCTCCCTCTCTCCCCTCGTTCTTTTTCTCCCTCTCTCCCCTCGTTCTTTTTCTCCCTCTCTCTCCCTCCCCCACCTTTCTCTCTCTCCCCCTCCTTCCCTTTCTCTCTCTCTCTCTTTCTCCTCCCTCTCTCGCCCTCTTCTGCCTCTCTCTGTTTTTTTCTTTTCTCCCTCTCCCCTCCCTCCTTCTCTCCTCTCTCTTTCTTTCTCTCCTCTCTCTCTCCCTCCCTCCTCTTCCCTTCTCTCTCCTCTTTTCCTCCCCCCCTTTACTCTCCCACCTATCTTTTCCCTCCTTCCTCCTTTTCTGGCTCTTTCCCTCTCTCTCTCCCCTCATTCTTTTTCTCCCTCTCTCTCCCTCCCCCACCTTTCTCTCTCTCCCCCCTCCTTCCCTTTCCCTTTCTCTCTCTCTCTTTCTCCTCCCTCCCTCTCTCTGCTTTTTTCTTTTCTCCCTTTCCCCTCCTTCTCTCTCATTTCTCTTTCTCTCTCATCTCTCCCTCTCTTCTTTTCTCTCCTCCTTCTCCTCTCTCTCTCTCTCCTCTTCCCTCCTCTCTCTCGCTCTTTCTTTCCATCTCATACTCCCGCTGCCACTCCCTCTCTCCCCTCATTCTTTTTCTCCCTCTCTCTTTCTCCTCCCTCTCTCTGCTTTTTTCTTTTCTCCCTTCCCCCTCCTTCTCTCTCATTTCTCTTCCTTTCTCTCTCTCTCTCTCCTCCCTTCTCTCTCTTCTTTCTCTCCTCTCTCCTTCTTTCTCTCCTCTCTCTCTCTTCTTCTCTCCTCTCTCCTTCTTTCTTTCTCTCTTCTCTCTCTCAGATTTCCCGCGGGCGTGGTGGGCCTGTCTCCCGGCTCTCTGTCCGGCTCTGCTCTGGAGGGGGGGCTGGTTCCTTCGGGAGGAGTGCCGGTCTCCCACGGCGTCCCGTCGGGCGCTCACCCGTCGCAGACCCCGTCCCCCAACCGGCCGTCCTCCAAACCCGTCGCCGACCAATAACCCCGCCGATAAAACCACCGATAAAACCAACAAGAAAACCAACAATAAACCACCGATAAACCGCCGATAAACCACCGATAAAACCAACAAGAAAACCAACAATAAACCACCGATAAACCACCGATAAACCACCGATAAAACCAACAAGAAAACCAACAATAAACCACTGATAAACCACCGATAAAACCAACAAAAAACCACTGATAAAAACACCGATAAACCTGCAATAACCGCTCCATCTCCTCTCTCCACGTCGCCGGGGAAACGCCTCGGAAAACCAACCCAACATTTTGAGAAAGAAGCAGAATCCGAGGATAAAAAACAAAACAAAAAAAACCTCAGATTTCAGCCACGGAAAATTCCAGAAGGACAAAAGAGTTTGACTTGTAACGATTTTTTCTTTTTTTTGTTTTTGTTTAGTCTTTCTGAAAAATACTGAATTTGTTGTGTAACTTTTCTGGCGGAGGCTCCGTCGAACGCTTCTCTCCACGGAGACGCTGTCGTTTTGTCTGGAATGTTCCGCAGTATGGCTTTAAACCTTTCTGTCGCCGCGGAGACCGGACCAGACCAGACAGAAGTTACAGTCGGGATGTTTTGTTTTTCGAGGTGTTTTTGAGCTATAAAACCACTTATATTTGAATAGATGTAAAGTAGAGCTGTTTAAAGTCACACTGCGGAACATTCCGGGCAGAGCGTAGAAGCGTATCCATGGAAACAAGCAGGTGACGGACCCCAAAACCCGAAAAGTTACACAATAATGCACTTTTAAAGACACCAATTGACACCAGAAAAAAATCTCAAATTCATCCACAAATGTTTAATTTTTAAAGATTCACTCTGTAACTTTTCCAGTGGAGCATTGACCAAGTGCTCGTTTCCATGGAGACGAATCAATATAACTGTATTGTAGTGACGAGAAAACACCAAAAAAGTTACATAATGAACCTTTAACCATTAAAAAAACAGGCACATGTCAAAGTATATCAAATTTAGCTTGGATTAGTTGATACTTTCCAGATTTTATTGTTTAAATTCGAGAAAAAAAAAAAAAAAAAGATTTCAAGGTTCAGAAAAAAATGAAAGAAATGTGTTTTTTAACAGTAAGAAAAATGACAAAGTGGAGGAATAAAGAAAGCAAAGACTGACTGTTTTTCAAAATAAAACCAAAAAAAAAACAAAAAACTTTTTTCTTCATTATTTGTCTCCAAAACCAAAATGAAAAAACAGATTATTTGATTTTTCAGTTTTGGATTTTGTTTTTAACAGTAAAATGGAAAAAAACGGATAATGGACTGAACCAGGACTAAACCGTTTTCAGTCCTGATCTGGTCCTGATCTGGTCTGGTCTCGGTCTCAGTCCTGGTCTCAGTCCCAGTCTGATCCCGATCTCAGTCTGGTCCCGGTCTGATTCCGGTGTGGTCCCTGGACCTGGTTCAGTCCGTTATCCGTTTTTTCCATTTTTCATTTAAACACAAAATCCAAAACAAAAAAAAACGAATCATTATCTGATTTTTCATTTTGGTTTTGGAGACAAATAATGAAGAAAATCGTTTTTTCATTTTCTTATTTTTTGGTTTTATTTTGAAAAACAAATGAACGACTGACACTTGGATTCCTTCACCCTGTAACCAGAAGGTTCTGGGTTTTCATCTAAAGGACCGAGAAGAGCAATAAAATGTTTTCACAACTTTCAACTTTATTTAAACCACGAATTTAAAAAAAAAAACTTCACAAACTGGGACCAAGGACGAGCTACAAACTGATCACGTTTCTTCCCTTTGATATTTCCGCATTTTTTGGATTTTCAACCACTTTTTTCGGCACCACGGACTGTTTTTTAGAGACGTAAAGACTCTGCCGCTGTCGGGATCTTCGTCCGAACGGAGACGCTGCCCCAGACGCTCATGGGAAATGTAGTCCACAACACAAGCTTCTGAAAGTTTCAAGCATTTCAAACGGTTTTACTTCGATTTTGATAGAATTTGGGGACGATTTTACCACAACGCGAGCGCAGCATTTTCAAATCGACTTGTCCCGCGTATTATTTTAATTCTTACGTAACAGAATTGCGAGTTTAAAGGGATAGTTCGGGTTTTTTGACATGAATCTGTGTGTCGTCCCCGTCAGCAGTGTGATGCATCTACACTGACTTTACCTCCGACAGCGTCCGGTGAGTCGAGATCCTGGACGGTTTTGGTGCTGAGGAAAGTAGTTCGGCAAGTTGTCTGGGGACAGATTAATAAAGCGTTTTTCTTTTCAAAACAACATGTGTTCAAAAGAGTGACACATTTGCACCACAAAACCTCCGTCCTCTAAAAAGTCAGACCTCATAATCACTTGGCGCTATTTTCTCTCCGTTCGTATCACTCCGCGCGGCCGCCAGCTGACAGCCGCACGCGGAGCAATCATGTTCTTCAGTTGTTCGGCAGTGTTTACTTGTTCAGACCTTTGACCACCGCGACGCGAGAGACCTAATGTCAGAGCTAGAGTGACAGGTATATAAGCTTGTATAAGATACATAACTATATATCTAAAAAAATGGTGCAAACTTGCGATTTTCCGGGCTGTAACAACAAAAATCTGTCTGAATCTCCGCACAAATTTCACAGTTTTCCTGTAACGGACGTATATTCAGGTTCAAAAAGATCTCCCATCGGCTCTGTGCTAAAATCAGTTTCTTCATCATCGGTGTCGTGGTCAAACATGTTGTTGTCGCGAACATTCCGAGCAGTGAACAAAGTGAAACAGGCGCAGTGATACGAACGGAGAGAAAATAGCGCCAAGTGATTATGAGGTCTGACTTTTTAGAGGACGGAGGTTTTGTGGTGCAAATGTGTCACTCTTTTGAACACATGTTGTTTTGAGAAGAAAAACGCTTTATTATTCTGTCCCCAGACAACTTGCCGGACGACTTTCCTCAGCACCAAAACCGTCCAGGATCTCGACTCACCGGACGCTGTCGGAGGTAAAGTCGGTGTAGATGCATCGCACTGCTGACGGGGACGACACACAGATTCATGTCAAAAAACCCGAAACTATCCCTTTAACGTCTTCGTCGGTGTGAATGGATCCTTTTATTTATCATTTTTAGGAACGTTACGGTGAGTTTTAACCCTTTCCTGTGTTTTTAAATCGACGTTTTTCACATTTTAAACACAAAAATTATGTAAACGATCCAGCTCTGGTTAAAAAAAAAAGAAAGACCAGCAGTTGCCAGCAGAGGGCGCAAGGACTCAGTTCAAATGAGGTTAAAAACAATAACCTGCTGTTAGGCCTGTAACGATAACAGATTTTGCCGAACGATTAATCGACCAAGAAATGATTCCGATAAACGATAATATTGACATTTTGAGACAATTTTCAACTATTAGAATGACCATGGAATAAAAATACAAAGATCAAAATTTCAAAGATCAATAAATTTTACTTTTTAAAGAACATTTAACACTTGAATAAACCAAACACAAACAAAACAATCCGTTCATTCGTTTTTTTCAAAATAAAAACGAAAAAACAACAGTTTTTTCAGTTTTCGATTTTGTGTTTAAATGAAAAATGAAAAAAATGGATAACGACCGTTTACGTGACTTAAACTGCGATGCCGGACTGAACCAGGACTGAACCAGGACTGAGACCGAGACTGAGACCGGGAACAGGACCAGGACTGGGACTGAGACTGGACTGAGACAGGGACTAAGAACGGGACCAGACCGAGACCTGGACCGAGACCGGGACCGAGACCAGGACCAAACCAGAACTGAGACCGGGACCGAGACCGAGACCAGAACTGAGACCGGGACCGAGACCGGGAACAGGACCAGGACTGAGACTAGGACTGAGACATGGACTAAGAACGGGACCAGACAGAGACCGGGACAGAGACCGGGACAGAGACCGGGACCGAGAACGGGGCCGAGAACGGGGCCGAGACCTGGACCAAACCAGAACTGGGACCGAGACCAAGACCAGGAACAGGACCAGGACTGAGACATGGACTAAGAACGGGACCAGACAGAGACCGGGGCCGAGAGTGGGACTGGGACCGAGACCAGGACCAAACCAGAACTGAGACCGGGACCGAGACCGGGAACAGGACTGAGACTGGGACTTAGACAGGGACTAAGACCGAGACCGTGACCGAGACCGGGACCAGATCAGGACTGAAAACGGTTTAGTCCTGGTTCAGTCTTGTTTTAGTCCTGGTTCAGTCTCGTTTTAGTCCTGGTTCAGTCTCGTTTTAGTCCTGGTTCAGTCTTGTTTTAGTCCTGGTTCAGTCTCGTTTTAGTCCTGGTTCAGTCTCGTTTTAGTCCTGGTTCAGTCTCGTTTTAGTCCTGGTTCAGTCCGTACGCGGCGCAAAAGTCCGGCCACGTAGTTTAAGTCACGGAAACGGGAAACTTTATCCGTTTTTTCCATTTTTCATTTAAATCATTTTCCCTCCTGACGTCCCGCTCAGTCGTGTTGATTTTGTCACGCGGCGATGAACCGTTTTGGTGCAAATAGAAAACGAAAAGTTAAGTCGTAAAAGGAGGAAAAGTTATGGAGCTCGTTAAAAGTTATCGTACGATTATTCGATTTATTGATTATCGTTACAGGCCTGTTTAGCTGCCGTCGTAAATGCAGTTTGAACAGTTTTGAACGATCAGAATGAGTTTTACGAAGACGAACGGACTTTCTGGACCACCACCTGATGACATCACGAGGTGGAACGGCGTGTTTTGACTCCTGCAAAAGGAAACGTCCGGAAATAAAGTATGAAAAATGACATTTAAATGAAACAAAACAACTCCAGGTATGTTTGTTTTTAATCAGAAAATGAGTATTAGTCTTTTTTTTTTTTTTTTTTTTTAAAGCTGCACTCTGTAACCTGCTCGTCTCCATGGCGATGTCATTGCTTTACTAGAAATGTCCCGCAGTATGGCATTAAACCCGTCTATACCAAGGATTTATTTAATTACAACTGTTTTTATTGCTCAAAAAACTTGCCGTGTGTGGGCTCGCTTTTCCGCGGATCTGACCCGTAACTTGGGCCCGGTGTCCGCGGCGTTCGGCGTGACGAAGAGTGACGCCCGTTGCCATGGAGACGAGCAATTTAAAGCCAAATATGACGTCTTTCGATGGGGAAAAAAACTCCTCGAAATGTGAAAAATGTGCAGTTTCAATTGGAATACATGCGATTAAAGCCATATTGCGGGACATTCCTGGCAAAGCAGACGACGTACCCGCCACCAGAAAAGTTACACAGTGCAGCTTTAATATTGACGCTTTGAATTAATAGTAAAACTTTTGTAATTTTCCTGCTTTTTTGTCTAAGGAAAGGGTTAAATCGAACTTCTCTCGACTCAGGAATTTTTGGGAAAACTGTTCTAATCCCTCGGTTTTGTCTGTAAGGAATTTGCAATCTCCAAATTTAAGCTTCTCCCATTTTACTGTGGTATTTTTATAAAGATATTTTGGTGTTGGAATTTTAGATTTGTAGTTGAATGTCCCGATAGAGCTCCCGTAGTTTTCTTTCCCGTCCCGGATGATTTTTTTGGGGCGTAAATCCTTCAGTTGTTTTCGTGTGAGTAAAATCTCTGTATTGTTTTGTTCATTGTAAACGGTGAACATTTAGCGTCAGTGCAGTTTGAATAAAATAAAATGTAAATAAAACAAATGTCTTCATGCCTGTTTTTACTTTTTTTCCGTCACCTGCTTCATAGTTAATTAATTATCCATTTGTCACAATTAACCTCATTATTTGATTTGATTTGTTCTGGACTTTTGGACGGTTCTGGATCAAATTAAATTCATAACATCACATTTCTACAATGACTCAGCGTTCACTGCTGGTCTTCCAAACGGTTCGATTTTTCTCTTGATATTTGACAAGTAAAAAATTTAAGCTTTAATAAATATGCAGAAAAAACAAAAAAAAAAATATATATATATATATATATATATATTTTTTTTTTTAATGTATAAATAATCAAATTTAATTCAAATTTTAAAAATCTAATTAGTTTTAATAAAAAAAAATAGAATAAAAATACAAAATAATATAAAATAACAGAATAAAATAAAAAGGTAAAAAAAAAAAAATAAAAATCCGGAGTTAAGTTTAGAATAAAAATAAAATAAGTTTTAATATAAATCTTATATTAAAATCTATAAATATATAAAAATATATATTTAAAAAATTGAATGGAATAAAAACTTTTAAAAATTAAAATCCACTTTTAAGTAAAAAATAAAAATACCAAATAAAATTAAATTTGTTTTTAATAAAAATGTTAATAAAAAAAACAAAACTATTTGAATAAAATAAAAATGTAAAAAATTAAAATCCAGTTTGAAGTTTAAAATAAAAAACAAAATAAGTAAAAAAAAAAATGTTTAAATTGAAAAAAATAAAATAAAAAAACAGACTCCAGAGTTTGAGGTGAGACAAATTTAATCCACACTTGATACAAAGGTTTGGTTTTCTCTCCCTCATCCCATAATAACAATAATAATAATAAATCTACATCTTCATCCGAAACACTTCAAAACGTCAGTAAACTCACTCTTTAAACTCTTTGAACATCGTGCAAAATGAAATCCACCCAAACGCGTTGAAACGGGTCCGAAAATCCAAAACCTAAAACTCTTCTAAACAAATAAATAATGAAAAGTAAAAGAGGTGCTTTGAAATTTCACACAAAAATCTCTTTTTCCATTATAGTGCAGCTTATGCGGTTCTTATGTAGTTTAACGTAGTTTTATTATTGCAGGAGATCGGTGAAGACGCGGCTGTTTCCATGACAAAAGATCACAAAAAAATCGAAATATTTGGTAAATTTGAAGAGATTTTAAGCTTTTTAAGGCAAATTTTAGACTGAAATACTATCATTTTCAGATCATTTATGGAAGTAAACAGAAGCAAAACAGAAAATGTCCGTCAACTGTTAAAATACGCTGATGAAAATTAAACTTATTCGAGGAAAAAAAAAACTAAATTTTCCACAATTTTGACTAAATTTTGACTAAATTTCTTACATAAAATATTCAAGATGGATTTAAGAAGAAAAAACCTACCAAATTAAAGATTCACTGTATAATTTTTCTTGTAGACTCGCTCGTTTCCATGGAGACAGTACACCGCTTTTCCTGGAATGTTCCACAGTGCAGCATTAGGCTTTTTTTTTTTTTTTATCTCCGTGGAAACAAGCACAGTAACAATGCTGTTGTTTTTGAACGTATTTTTGCGCATTAAAAGCAAAAATGCAAGTTTAAAGGAATACTGTGGAACATTTCAAGCAAAAAAAAACGCAACATCTCCATGGAAACAAGCTGTTGGCTGGACCCTCAACCAGAAAAGTTACACGTTGCAGCTTTAAAGATCAGATTAGAAGAGTATTGCTGTTATTCCTAGTAAAACATTTTTTATGTGTGTGTTTTTTTTTATTGAATAATCGTCATGGAAACAGCCACTGGACAGATTCACGTGTGCTTTTTTCTGGATTTTAAACGTATTTTCTGCTGGTTAAATTCACACTCGCATGCATCATCACACATTAAAGGTTTTGCAGAAGTCTTTGTTTTTGTTCCAGTTTGTAGTAATAATAAAGTTCTTCGTTTCTTTTGTTTCTTTCGTTTACTCGTCGTCGTCGAAGCCGCAGTCCCTCATGTGCCGGTAGCGGTCCAGCCACCTGTCAATCATCTGAGCGACCAACGGGTGGCTCCGGCTGCTCTTCTGCACCGCGGCCAAAGTCCCGCCCTCCGTCACGCAACAGTCCAACCAGGAACGCAAGAGGCGCTCCTGCTGCTCCTCCGTGCCCATCTGACACAAACAACAACAAAAACAAACAAACGTCAGATACGTCAGAGTTTAGACGACGCGAAGACTGAAACATCCATAAATCTGGTGATTCGGTATCGATATCGTGAGGATCGTACCTCTTGAGCGGACAGGAAGTGCACGGGCAGCAGCTTCCTGTCGCTGTCGACCAATGGCAGCAGAGTAACGGTGATGTCGTCAGAGTTGAGGTTGGCGCCGGCGCCGCGGTTATCGAACCCGTCCGTCTCCATGGAAACCAGCGCAGAGAAATGTCCACGAGTGTAACCCAGAGCGATGGGACTTTTCCAACAGAAACTCTGCTCCCACAGCAACGGCAGGTACACACCTGTCACACAAGAGAGAAACAAACTCAACGACAGGTACGCACCTGTCACACAAGAGAGAAACAAACTCAACGACAGGTACGCACCTGTCACACAAGAGAGAAACAAACTCAACGACAGGTACGCACCTGTCACACAAGAGAGAAACAAACTCAACGACAGGTACGCACCTGTCACACAAGAGAGAAACAAACTCAACGACAGGTACGCACCTGTCACACAAGAGAAACAAACTCAACGACAGGTACGCACCTGTCACACAAGAGAGAAACAAACTCAACGACAGGTACGCACCTGTCACACAAGAGAGAAACAAACTCAACGACAGGTACGCACCTGTCACACAAGAGAGAAACAAACTCAACGACAGGTACGCACCTGTCACACAAGAGAAACAAACTCAACGACAGGTACGCACCTGTCACACAAGAGAGAAACAAACTCAACGACAGGTACGCACCTGTCACACAAGAGAGAAACAAACTCAACGACAGGTACGCACCTGTCACACAAGAGAGAAACAAACTCAACGACAGGTACGCACCTGTCACACAAGAGAGAAACAAACTCAACGACAGGTACGCACCTGTCACACAAGTAAAGCAAACAAACTGGAAGAGGAACAAGAAGCATGTAGCCAGAGCAGAGTCCAGGTGTTTGAACCTGAGGCAGTGACAGATTTAACTCTGTGTCTCTGTCACTTGGAGTCACTTTTCTGTGCACATTTTCCTGGTTTATCGGCTTTATTCTGTGTGGGGAAACTGGCCCAACGTGGTCAAAGTAGATGGAGACGACAACAAAAAAAAAGTGTCTTTAGCCAGACAAAATGTATCTTAAAACAGACGTCTGGAGTAGCGTAAAATAAAGTACAAAAAACAGAAAAGAATAAGTGACTCAAATCGAACAACCTGCACAGAAGTCTCCTCCTCACTGCCAACACCGGTTTTGTTTTCTGCCCCGCTCAGCAGGAAGTACTTCCCCCAGGCGACTTTCCAAGGTGAGTTTCAAAGCAAAGCGAAGATTTCTTTTCCCAGGCCTGAGTCTCTTTTCAAAATCAAAATGTTTAACATAAAATAATGTGAATTTAAAATGGGACAAAGGCCCATTTTGTCACGTCCTGTCTCAGCCAGACTCTGTGTTCTGATCCACACAGAGGAGCGGTGTCTGGAACGCTCTTCCTGTACTCTGACGTACCCCAACTGTAGTACTTGTAGTATTAGTACCTTGAAACCTGGTGAACCCGAGCGTCTCTCCTCTGAAGCTCTTGTAGTACTTGACGGCGTAGACGATGATGGGACGGCGCAGGATGTGACTGAGGACAAAGATGTGAGTCTGTTCCAGAGACGCTCCACACTGAAACACACAGACAAAACTCACGTGATTCTGTGAGCGACCAGAGGAGGCGCTGTAACTGACTGAACCCTCTGATACAACAAGCCACAGAAGTAGTCGTGGTAGTAGTAGTAGTAGTTGTAGTACAGACCTGACTGGCCAGACTGAGGATAAAGGCCCAGTCTTTCCTCCACTGTTCTTCTCGGAGTGAAAAGTGAAGGCCACAGCTCTGAGCGTACAACGACTCCCACTCCTTCCACCGGGAATAGAACCTGCAACCACAACACACACTCTAAATACTCTAAATACTCCCAACTATGAAGTACAAGAGGAGGAGGAGGAGGAGAGGGGGTAGAGGAGGAAGAGGAGGGTGTATTTATAGAGTCTGTGTAAACTTCCTCTGGCTCCGTTCAGTATCAGCGTCTGGGATCTGTTTTCTCTTCATTTAAAAAAGGAACCGTTTGTAAGATTTTGATTTTAAATTCCATAAACATGAGCTAAACGAGTCCCCAAACACAAAATAAATATGTTCAAATCAAATCATAACAGTAATCTTGATTTAGTCTTAATCATCATGTCCAGTGTTTTTGTAATTAAGTTGTTTATGTTATAATCTGATGTTTTGGTTCCAGATTTTTATCCAATCAGAAACCTGGTTTAGTCCTGGTTTAGACCTGGTTTAGACCTGGTTTAGACCTGGTTAAGTCCTGGTTAAGTCCTGGTTTGGTCCTGGTTTGGTCCTGGTTCGGTCCTGGTTGGTCCTGGTCCGGTCCTGGTCCACCTGGTCCAGTCCTGGTCCCTGGTCCAGTCCTGGTCCAGTCCTGGTCCAGTCCTGGTCCAGTCCTGGTTTAGACCTGGTTTAGACCTGGTTTAGACCTGGTTTAGACCTGGTTTAGACCTGGTTTAGACCTGGTTTAGACCTGGTTTAGTCCTGGTTTAGTCCTGGTTAAGACCTGGTTAAGACCTGGTTTGGTCCTGGTCCAGTCCTGGTCCAGACCTGGTCCAGACCTGGTTTAGACCTGGTTTAGACCTGGTTGTCCTAAGTGGAGCTCACAAAAGATTTACTTTTCTCACAATTATTATTTATTGTACAATAGTCCAGACTTTTATCCAATCAGAAACCAGAATGAGCATCATGTGACTCTCTCATTTGTGTTGCCAGTTTCAAATCCAGTCATTTTAAAACTGAAATAGTGACAGGCCAAACGAGTCGAGGTGTAGAAACTTGTGTCGAGCTCAGACAGTGACGCCTGTGTGTGTCAGTTTTTAAAAAGTCACGTGACGATTCATCTTCTGTGTTGTTGAGTTTGTCTGGTGTCGGGAACATGTCAGAACGAGGAGCGAACCCCGGAGAAACAGAACACAGGCCTGTTGTGTGCGGCTCACTCTTCACTCTCATCAGTCCCAGGTCATTTTCACAACAGTCGCCTCGTCACGTGTCACATATTTGTACTTGACTTTTTTGTACAACAATCTGTGATTTGTTTTAATGAGTTTGCATCACCTTCCTGTTCAGTTCTTTCATTTGTTATCAAAATAACTGTGATAGATGAGTGTTTTTGTCCGTATAATCGAGTCCTGTTCTGTGTCAAAGCTTCTACACAGGAGGCAGTTCATTTTTCAAACCACTAGATGGCGCCACAGAACACAACAACACAGTGTCTACAGCAGCGGTGTCCAAACTTTTTTCATCAAGGGCCACATATCAAAACACAGACGAAGCAGAGGGCCGATCGAGGGCTGTAAACTGGTGCTCAGAACAGTAAATAATTGAAATATGTGCATGTTTAACACGTTCGAATGAACCATCAGTCTTTATTCAGGCTAAGATCTTTAAAAACACACACTTAATGTTAAATATTCGGCTTTATCAAGGCAGATTTTCAAAAAACTTGCAGTAAAAAGCAGATTTTTAATTGATGGGCCAATTCACCTGGAAGCCTGAGGGCCAAAAAAAATTTGTCTGAGGGCCGCATTTGGCCCACGTGCCGTAGTTTGGACAAGCCTGGTCTACAGTGTTTTAAACCTGAGGTCTCATCCAACATCACTAATCTAAAATGTGTCTCTGAGCTGAACTGTCTCCACTAAACCCCAGCACCTGCACCATCATGACTCGTGGACGTGTCTCTGTCTGCAGATTAAGGCTCTGGCACAAAATATATTTATGGATAAAACGTCCCAGTGGTGGTTTTCAGATTCTACAGTGTGATGATGTCGCTCCCTCAGATGGAGGAAAGAGACTCACACTGTGACTTCATCTGGACCAGGAGAGTAACGGTACAAAAATCACAGTTCGGTTCGTACCTCGGTTTTGAGCTCACGGTTCGGTTCATTTTCGGTTCAGTTGGTAACAAAATGTAAAACCATTTGCTTACCGTTTATTTATGTTTTTAATAAACCATCAATTTGTTTTAACATTATACAAACGGGAAAATAAAATAAATGCAAACTGCTGCAACACTCGCACGTAAAAACGACAAGATATTTTACCAGAAGTGTCTTTTGTTTAGACGGTGACGGCGTTTTTGAGGGATTAAAAACGCAAAAATCTGAATCCACCCTCCAGAGTGGAAAAGTTAAACGCGCTCCACCGTAGTGTTTCCGTCTACACTGCCCAAGACGCAAAACTCTGCTCAGATCTGCTCACGTCACAAACATATAGTACACAGAAACAAACATGACGGACGGCATGCACCAAATTCCACACACTTTTGCGGCACAGTATGCACACAGACTTCCTCCCGAAAACGCTTGTCTAAACGCGGAATAAAAAGTGAAGACGCGATGCCACTTTTGCGTCATCATATAAACCTAGCCTAAAATATTCTCAAATAAGCAACAAATGTTTGAAATATTATAAAAAAATAAATTCCTTGTAAACAGTAAACACAACTTTTCAAAAAGTAAAACTGCTGCACTAACAGTTCCAGCATCAAGTTTTACTCAATCTTCATATTTTTGGCCAGAAAAACTAACGTGTCCACATTGTCTGCAGTAAGTTCAGCTGCAGTTACAACGTCCTCAGATACGGAAGCCGAGAGGGGTCGCAACAAACGCAAACGCCGCAACAAACACAAATGCGACAACACAACAAAAAGCCAAACAACAAACCAAAAAAAAAAAGCCACAACGGAAATGACCGCGGGACTCTATTTTAATGCAAACGCCGCAACAAATACAAACACCACAACACAAACGCAAATGCCACAACACAAACACAAATGCCGCAACACATTAAAAAGCCACAACACATTAAAAAGCCACAACGGAAATGACCGCGGGACTCTATTTTAATGCAAACGCCGCAACAAATACAAACGCCGCAACACAAACGCAAATGCCACAACACATTAAAAAGCCACAATACATTAAAAAGCCACAACACATTAAAAAGCCACAACACATTAAAAGCCACAACACATTAAAAGGCCACAACACATTAAAAGCTACAACACATTAAAAAGCCACAACGGAAATGACCGCGGGACTCTGTTTTAATGCAAACGCCGCAACAAATACAAACGCCACAACACAAACGCAAATGCCACAACACATTAAAAAGCCACAACGGAAGTGACCGCGGGACTCTATTTTCCGACGGACCGATCAAGCGGCAAGTGAAGAAGAAGAACTACAACGTGAAAAGTAAAGGAACGGAGAAGTTGGAAACGTAAGTAAAAGTAATTTATTGTTTTATCATTATTCGTTTCACGTTGTAGTTCTTCTTCTTCACTTGCCGCTTGATCGGTCCGTCGGAAAATACAGTCTCGCGGTCACTTCCGTTGTGGCTTTTTAATGTGTTGCGTTTGTACAGTTTGCATTAAAATAGAGTCCCGTGGTGATTTCCATTGTGGCTTTTTTTGGTTTGTTGTGGCTTTTTGTCGTGTTGTCGTGTTTGTATTTGTTGTGGCGTTTGCGTTTGTTGTGACCCCTCTCGGCTTCCGTACCCAGAGGTAAAAAAAAAATACACTTTCACTTGGGACAGAGATCGCAGGTTCGGGGGAAATGGAGATTCCGTGCCAGTGAAAGTCGAAAGCGACGACCGCGGCGCGACGACCGTAGTTTTGTGAGGATTTTTGTGGTTCGGAGGGACGTAGACAAGGCGAGGGGCAATAGGAGGGTTTCAGTCACGTGATCACAATGACGCACGAATTTCAGGTGGAGGGCAGGAAGTGAAGACAAACACGACAAACACGACTATGGAGAACACAGATACGGAGGAGAGTTCTTATTGTCAGGATTTAAAGCCAGTAGCGAGGCAAAGGTACGAGCAGTTAGTCAACAAATATATTGGACATGACCCTCTAGCTTATAAAAATTTGTGAATTTTCGACTTGCCGACAATCAAGGCAGTGGATATCACAAACTACCTTCTCCAGACGTCGTTCTACACCAGACAGCAGATGAAGACGTACAGAAGTTTGGAAGAATATCACTTTTTTTGTCAGTGGATGTGTCCACAACCTTGGTGCAAAACACCTAATTGATGATTATGGTTTGGTCTTCGCCGGGGTGAGTGTTTCTCTTATTTTATGTGTATCGACCGTTATGGGAAAAACTGCAGTGATCGGCAGTGACCTCTATCTGAACTATTTAATGTCAACAAACGTCGTTAGCCGTTAGTTGTTAATAATTTGCGGATTCTGCTCCTCCCGACCGTAAAAACAGGTTTGTGATCCACTTTTTACGGCGCTGTTCTGTCAGCTTTTCCCATTTCTGACCTTTGTGGACGACTGTCTTCGGTACTAGGGACGGGCATTTGATGAAATTTTCTTAATCGATCGTCGGAAGAATTAACGATCGATTATCCATTAATCATTAACGTTTTTATATTAAAATGATCATCATTATTATTACTATCTGCACTACTAATCTGCTGAAATAAATTCAACTTTACGACATATAAACATAACGACTCTAGAGCCACATCAGCTGTTTGACATTATAATGTGTTTAATTCAGTTTTGTTCAAATCTCACAGAAACAAAACTTAAAACCACATCACTAATTTGCATAAACTAAGCGAAGATAAAACTCCAGCTCTTGTGTCGCTGATGTGGTTCAATTTCTGTCGGATTAAAAGACATGACTCAGGTGAATACAGGTCAGTGTGACCAGATTTGTGTTTGTCAAAACCAGGACAGCGTACGGGGGGAGGGGGGCGGGGCCTCGTCATCCACATTGAGCGACTCTCACCTGGAAAAACTTTTTCCCACTGGACACAGAAACATATGTGCTGCTTTATACACTGTGCACATGGACTCACACTTGTCCCAACGCAACGGAAAGTGTGGAATTTCTTGTACAAATCATGGTTAAATCCACATTTGTGCTTCGGTTCGTTACAGACTGACCCACTGTTTGTGTCTCGCTCCTTCTGATGCAGAGACACATGTACACACCTGTTTGGTCACGATACACACAGCAACATACATTCGGTTTGTCGATTAAAATTAACGTAATCGATTAATCATGCCCATCCCTATTCGGTACTCTAAAAAAAACAACAAAAAAACAAAAAAAAAATCGCTTTTCCTTTTCTCGGTTAGAACAATTGGCACAGCTGTAAACTACACAACACAAAGGCACTTTCCAGACAAAAGCACAACAGTGTCTCAGGAGCTTCCTCCAGTCGGTTCACTTCCTGCCCTCCATCTGATTTCGCGCGCTGACAAACGTAGCCCCGTGACGTCACGTGAAAACCCAGATATTGTGAAGTCGGCCGCTCTGACAGTAAAGCTCTGCGGGAAACACTGTCCCAATCACAAGTTCCCTCGTGAATATTAAAGAGCCGAGTCTCTGTGGAGCTGCACATGTCGCGGTGAAATGTAAACACACACAAATTGCGCAAACTCACTCGTGCACAGACCTGCACCGAAATGATTCAGCACAAATACACGAACCGTTACACCCCTGGTTTGTACTATTAGTCACAAACCCAAAAACTTGCTGTAGTGATACTTCGTAGTAACATCGTGCTGGGGGTTTCTGCGTGTATTTCTATAGCAGAATGTGTTCTGTCTCCGCTGCTCTATATTTTGTATACAGACAGTTGTAGGTCCGCAAATGAGGGCAGCTACATGATCAAGTTTTCAGATGATACTGTCCTCCTCTCTCTCCTGCAGGGAGTAAACTCTGACCATGGCCGAGCTTCCGGAAAAAAGTCCACAGCCCAACAGCCAGTTCCATCCATGGAGAAGCCATAGAAATGGTCGACTCTTATAAGTACTTGGGAACTGTGTTTGATTCCTCTTTAAGGTTCGATAAGAACACTGAGCACATCGTCAAATGAGGACAGCAGCGGGTTCACTTGATGCAGAAGCTCAGCTCTTTTAATGTATCGTCTAATATTTTAAATAATTTTTATCATTCTTTTATTGAAAGTTTGTTGACCTTTTCTTTTATCTGTTGGTTTTATGGATTATCTGTGAAAGACGAGAACAGTCTGAACCAGATTGTAAAAGTTTGCAGCAAAATCAGTGGTGTTCAGACGGAGGATTTGGCGTCTGTGTGGAGACATCGGGTGTTACAAAAGACTAAGGCCAAACTGAGCCAGACTAACCATGTTCTGCACTCACAGTTCGTGAAGATGCCCTCTGGGAGGCGCTATGTCACCCCACAGGCAAAGGACTAACCGCTACACCAAATCTTTTATTCCTTCTGCCATAAGGATTTTAAACGGAAAGTGAATTTGTTGCTGTGTCCCTGATGCTCTGAGGTTCGAACGTCTGGTGTCTGTCTTTCTTTCTCTTTATTATTTATATTTATATATTGTGCATGACCAGAGATGTGCGAACTGAATTGCCCTTTGGGATTAATAAAGTTGTTGATTGATTGATTGATTGAATGTTCAGCGGCACATTTTCAGGAGCCTGTGGTTTGTGAAACTCGTCGACAGACACACTCCCTCTCCCCTCTGTGTGTATAATCGTCGGTCATGTGCGGCGCGTTGGTGTTTGTGTCTCACCAGTGGGAGCAGTGGTTGAGGCTCTGGTGCAGCGCCCTCCTCAGGACAGAGTCGGTGTCGCACACGCCCCAGGACGCCTGCAGCACCGAGTCCAGCAGACAGTCCCCCGCGGAGCCGTTCCACAGCGCGTAGAGACGAGAGTCCAGACCCGAGACCAGCTCCAGAGACCAGTTTATCACCAGGGACTCCTCCAGCTCTGAAAACACACAAAAACACACACAAAAAAACATACAGAAACGCACGGTCAGTATTAAATAACAGAAATGTTGTGATCTTACTGTTAAAAGTCTCTCAGTAATATCCTGGACCATCACAATAAATCAAATTACACATTTCTTTGTTCTTTCATTGTTATTGTTGCAGAAATCACTAAAGGAAACAGACGGCACTACATAGACCATGATGCTTTGCTCCTTCGCTCTGTTTCAGCCCAATTTACACCATGAACTTACTTATTAAGCACTTTTAAATCATAACTCTTTGGTTTATGATGAACCCAAAACCTGCATATCGTGAAAATATGGCAGAGAGAAATTTGGATATTACTACTAAAGCTACATTGTGCAACTTTTCTGGGGGATGGCCCGCTACCTGTAACATGAAAGTTTTTTTTATTCCACACTCTTCCCTCTTATAATTTTAATTTTACGATGTTTATTGATGTTTTGATCCGTTTGTTTTGTGATGTTAATGTATATCTTGTTCTGTAAAGCACTTTGAATTACTTTGTGTACCTGCCTTGCCTCGTCTCGTCTCCATGGAGATGTTATTGCATCGTCTGGAATGTTCCATAGTATGACTTTAAACATTTTCATCTAGGATTTATTCATTACAGGGTCCTGGTTTTGTCCTGGTTTTGTCCTGGTTTAGTCCTGGTTTAGTCCTGGTTTAGTCCTGGTTTAGTCCTGGTTAGTCCTGGTTAGTCCTGGTTAGTCCTGGTTTAGACCTGGTTTAGACCTGGTTTTGTCCTGGTTTTGTCCTGGTTTTGTCCTGGTTTTGTCCTGGTTTTGTCCTGGTTTAGACCTGGTTTAGTCCTGGTTAGTCCTGGTTAGTCCTGGTCCTGGTTTAGTCCTGGTTTAGACCTGGTTTAGACCTGGTTTAGACCTGGTTTAGACCTGGTTTTGTCCTGGTTTTGTCCTGGTTTAGACCTGGTCTAGTCCTGGTTTAGACCTGGTTTTGTCCTGGTTTAGACCTGGTTTAGACCTGGTTAGTCCTGGTTTAGACCTGGTTTTGTCCTGGTTTTGTCCTGGTTTAGACCTGGTTTAGACCTGGTTTAGACCTGGTTTAGACCTGGTTTAGTCCTGGTTTAGTCCTGGTTTAGTCCTGTGTAACGGAGTTAAAAATGCACATTTTTTTGTTTGTATTTCATGTTTATTTGTAATTTATGTGAATTTTATCGTTTTAACATTTTATTTTGAAAACCCGGAAGTCCGCACTGCTCCCCTGTGTATTTTATTTTGGTAGTTTGGCTTCCCCTCTCAGTGGCTCGTTGGAAACTGCAGAGGGTGAGTTCTGTCCAAGTATGAAAGAATATATTTCACAAAATCAGCACACAAATAAAAATACAAGAACACATTGACAAGACAACTTCTTTTACGTGTAATGAATGTTTTGTGGTGTGCTGATTTTGAGTTTTATATATTTTATTTGTATCGTAAAGAAAAAAAAAAATTATTAGCTTAATATCATAGCCTAGTGCTGATTGCCGCGAAAATGAACATCCGTCTCACGGTGTTGTTTTCATGTTGCAGAGGGGAGCCAG
The DNA here is from genome assembly GCF_026225935.1 of Boleophthalmus pectinirostris. Taxonomy (NCBI): domain Eukaryota; kingdom Metazoa; phylum Chordata; class Actinopteri; order Gobiiformes; family Gobiidae; genus Boleophthalmus; species Boleophthalmus pectinirostris. The sequence goes on from NW_026571047.1 coordinate 37,032,860, forward strand.
TGCCGACACCGGAGACATATTAATTGGTTATTTATATGTCACAGGTATGATTTATTTTGTTTTATTTTTGTGAATAGTGTGCATTTGTTTCTCTAGATAGCTGCTCCACTAGATTTTAAATGATTTTGTTGTTCATACATTTACATAAATTAGCCAGTCTGTAAGTTTGGCTTCCGCTCTGAGTGGCTTGTTGGAAACTGCAGAGGAGGGGAGTCAGTGCCGACACCGGAGACATATTAATTGGTTATTTATATGTCACAGAGGGAATAAAGCGGACAGACTCCACACTGTGTCCTGTCTCCTTTATACGGCCTGACGAAGGATCAACAACCGTTAGACCTGGTTTAGACCTGGTTTAGACCTGGTTTAGACCTGGTTTAGACCTGGTTTAGACCTGGTTTAGACCTGGTTTAGACCTGGTTTAGACCTGGTTTAGACCTGGTTTAGTCCTGGTTTAGACCTGGTTTAGACCTGGTTTAGACCTGGTTTAGTCCTGGTTTAGTCCTGGTTTAGTCCTGGTTTAGTCCTGGTTTAGACCTGGTTTAGACCTGGTTTAGTCCTGGTTTAGACCTGGTTTAGACCTGGTTTAGACCTGGTTTAGACCTGGTTTAGACCTGGTTTAGACCTGGTTTAGACCTCCTGGTTTAGACCTGGTTTAGACCTGGTTTAGTCCTGGTTTAGTCCTGGTTTAGTCCTGGTTTAGGGTTTAGACCTGGTTTAGACCTGGTTTAGACCTGGTTTAGACCTGGTTTAGACCTGGTTTAGTCCTGGTTTAGACCTGGTTTAGACCTGGTTTAGACCTGGTTTAGACCTGGTTTAGTCCTTGGATTTATTCATTTCAGGTGTTTATATTTAATAATATAATAATAATATAATTCCTTCTGTGAATAGAGATGCTTGTCTCGATGGAGATGTCATTGCTTTGTCTGGAATGTTCCGCAGTGTAGATTTAACCCATTTATCACGAGGGAGACGAGCAGCTCACAGCGCTAGGCTACATTACAGGTCAGATCTGTGGAGAGGCGCCCCTACTCACAGGAGGAACTACTGTATTTTTGAGCGACAGAAACACCCGTAAATGAATAAACGCTAGACGGAAATGTTTTAAGTCACAGCATGGAACATTCCAGGCGACGCAATAACATCTCCATGGAGACAAGTAGGCAGGAGACCCTCCACCAGAAAAGTTACGCAGTGCAGCTTTAAGCACACATATTTAATGAGCCTTTAAAGGGCCAATATTACTCTATTTTCTGATCTTTTTTAATGTAGTTTCCTCATCACAAACAGACCTGGAGTTCTGCCGATTTAGACTGAGCTCTTCTCTCAAACGGAAAAAACACTCTGCTCCACCTTGTGATGTCATAAAGTGGTGATATAGGAAGTGCTTCCATTGTGTTTTCAAACTCCACACACCTTCACTAGAATCATTTGGATCATTTCTGCTCTGGAATTGTCGATTTCTACTGAACTAAAGGTAAAAGAAAATTAAACTAAACTTGAAAACTACCACTTGATGACATCACAAGTTGGAACAGAGCATTTTGAGATAGACAGACTAATAATAAAGTGTTACTCAAACATGTGTGAATGAAACAAAACCAGAAAAAACACAACTCCAGGTCTGTTTTTGAGGAGGAAACAGCATTAAAACACGACTCAAAACTCACAATAATCCATTTTGTGTGAAACATGATCGTAAAAATAAACACATTAAAGTGTTTGTACTTTTATGACCTCACTCTGTTCTGATGTAAAAAGCAGGTTTTCCCTCCCTGTTCAAAATCGGACAGAAATATGCGACGGTGCGGCTCAAAGGGCCCATCCCACTCCAGCTATTTCATTACAAAGCGTTTTACGATTCTCTTGACAAAAGCACAAACACGGCCGAACCTCTCCACCTGCTGCGGCGGCGTCTCCGCGGGAACGACACCAACAGAACGCCCAAAACTCACAGAACTTACAAAACGCCCAAAACTCACAGAACTCACAGAACGCACAGAACTCACAGAACACACAGAACGCACAGAACACACAGAACACAGTACAGAACACACACCCCCGACCCCAGGAAACATGAACGCAAAGCAGATTTTAGGACTGACGGCGCTACGTGTATGTCTATGGAGGAGTGTTCGGCAGTTACCATGGAGACACGACGCGCATATTTGAAAAATAAAAAATAAAAAAAGATATTAAGACTGTCTGAAAACGCAAGAAAAAAAACAAAAACACAAAATGTATTTGGTCTAGTCCTGGTCTAGTCCTGGTCTAGTCCTGGTCTAGTCCTGGTCTAGTCCTGGTCTGTCTGGTCTTCTGTCCTGGTCTAGTCTGGTCTTGTCCTGGTTCTGTCCTGGTTCTGTCCTGGTTCTGTCCTGGTTCTGTCCTGGTTCTGTCCTGGTTTAGCCCCAGTTTAGCCCCAGTTTAGTCCCGTTTTAGTCCTGGTTCTGTTCTGGTTTAGTCCTAGTTTAGTCCTGGTCTAGTCCTGGTCTAGTCCTTGTTTAGTCTCAGTTTAGCCCCAGTTTAGTCCTGTTTTAGTCCTGGTTCTGTTCTGGTTTAGTCCTGGTCTAGCCCTGGTTTAGTCCTAGTTTAGCCCTGGTCTAGTCCCGGTCTAGTCCCAGTTTAGCCCTGGTCTAGTCCTGGTTTAGTCCTGGTCTAGCCTGGTCTAGTCCTAGTTTAGCCCTGGTTTACTTGTAACTGTAATAAATAAATGTTCCCATTCTTTTTCACAGACAAAATTTCAAAACTTTTCCATGACCTGAAGTGAATTTTCCATGACTTTACAGCACCTACATGTGTAGAACTGATCAGACTTTTGGATCTAAATATGAAATGTTTAACTCTTTCCACTCACCTCATGGTTTGGGATTGTAGTTTTTTAACATTCAAAATCCTGTCAGTGCATTTACTGTCGTCTCTTTTAAACAAAAGACGCAGACGTTCAGAAATAATCAGAACAGACTCATGAGAACTTAACAGAACGCCGTAGTTGCGAGAAAGAGACACTAAAATTCCATGACTTTTCCAGGATTTCCATGACCGTGGGAACCCTGAACAAAACTTTAATTAAACAAGAGGGATTTGTTTAGATTAGATCAGCTCAGGTGTTGTAGTTCAGATAAATCAGTTCTTTCTGGTCAGATTGTGTTAAAATAAAGCTCAGATTAAAGTCAAACTTGAGTAACAGAGCTTCAGACAGAGCAGTGCCTCCGGTTATGTGTTAAAATGGACGGACTTGAGGGAAAATCTATTTATTGAAGTAGTTTTAAAACCAATTTGCACCTTACTTTTTTGGTGAAAATGTAGTCGATAAACCTACATTTGTATCTCTCATTTAATGGATAAAGAGTGCGTTACCTTTCTGTACGTCTCGGTCCAAAACTTCGTCGAAAAGTTTTTCCTGAACGGCAGGAGGCAGGTCCTCGATTTCTGTGAGGGAAAAATAAAAACACGTTAAAATCATTTCAAGAGGATTACCAACAACAAACAACGAGAGATTTATATTTTAACCCTTCTTAACCGTTTTACTCACAGAGGTTTGGCTCTAGACTCAAGATGAACAAGGACCATTAGAAATAACTGAATCTCTATCTTGATTTTTTTTTTTTATTGCTACTTATTTAGAAGTTTATTACCATTTTTATATATTTTTACTCTTTGTTATTGTAATATATTGTGACGTGTGAGAAACTGTGTCCAAAGTTATTTCCCTTGTGGCTCAAGTTTGTCTAAGTCTAAAGCTGCGTTCAAAAGCATCAAAAAAACTCCTCTCCTCCTCCTCCTCTCTTCTCTCCTCTTTCTCCTCTCTCCTCTCTCTCCTCGCTCTCTCTCTCTTCTCTCTCCTCTCCTCCTCTCCTCTCCTCCTCTTCTCTGCTCCTCCTCCTCTCTTCTCTTCCTCTCTTTCTCTTCTCTCCTCTTCCTCCTCTCTCTCTCTCTCTCTTCTCTCGCCTCTGTCTCTTCTCTCCTCCTCTTCTCCTTCTCCTCTTCTCTCCCTCCCTCCTCTCCTCCTCTCTCCTCTCTCTTCCTCCTCCTCTCTCTCTCCTCTCCTCCTCTTCTCTCTCTCCTCCTCTCCTCCCTCCTCCTCTTCTCCTCTCCTCCTCCTCTCCTTCTCCTCCTCCTCCTGCTCTCCTCTCTTCTTCTCTCTTCTCTCTCCTCCTCTTCTTCCTCCTCCTCCTCTTCTCTCCTCTTCCTCTCTCTCTCCTCCTCCTCCTCCTTCTCTCCTCCTCTCTCCTCCTCTCTCCTCCTCCTCCTCTCCTCCTCCTCCTCTCCTCCTCCTCCTCCTCTTCTCTCCTCCTCCTCCTCCTCTTCTCTCCTCTCCTCTCTCCTCCTCTCTCCTCCTCTCCTCCTCCTCTTCTCTCTCTCTCTCCGTCTCACCTGCGGGCAGAGTGAAAGTGTGCAGTTCGGACAGACAGGAGCAGGCCGGCTCTTTCCTCTGGTACAAGGACGATGAGATTTCTCTGCGGATCTGATCCGTGAGCTCCGGACAAACTAACGACGGGATGAACTTCGCCCTCTGCTGACTCACCTGCGACACGCAAACAAAAACACAAAAACAGCTGAAAAAACACGTTGATGAAAGACGCTCTACCTGATTTTCACCGACTTTAAAACAGAACAAGTTCATTTAAAACAGTTTGCAGTCGTCCAAAGTTCTTCCTCACTTTACCTTCTACATTCTAAATATCATAAACATTCACCTCGATGAGTTTATAAGAACTTTTCACAACTTTTAGAGACCAGAGTGACCTTTTTTTCAGCTTTACTTCCTGGTTCGCAGATGATAAAAATATTACATAATTAGTTAGACTAGGGGTGTCAAATTATTGCGTTAATTGCGATGAATTAATTACATATTTAGCGCGTTATGTTTTTTAATCGCGTTAATCTTATTTTTAATCTCTAACTTTACTGTTTCTGTACGCGAGTCGCCTTATTATAAAATCTGCACAGTCCCGCACTGTGCAGTCCTGCTCCGCTCGCTCCCGCAAAGAATTGTAGCCCAATTTTCAATCCCGTTTCTCGCCGCATCTGCGATAAACCTGCACACGTCTGATCTGTGAAAACATCGCGACACGAACAGAACAGACTCACCATCAGCAGAACATCCCTCTGTCACAGAAAGAACACTCATATTCCACTGAGTCGTGTCCTTTTAGTAGAAGATGAACCGCATCAGTGACACAAGAGCGTTTTGTTTTGTTTTTTTTCTTTTCTTCGCTTAGTTTATGCAAATGAGTCATGTGGTTTTAAGTTTTGTTTCTGTGAGACTTGAGAAAATCTGCATTAAACACATTATAAAGTCAAACGGGCTGATGTGGCTCTAGAGTCATGATGTTTATATGTTGTAAAGTTGAATTTATTTATGCAGATTAATCATAGTAATAATAATGATACTTCTATAAAAATGTTAATGTTCATTATGTAATAATGAATTCAAATGAAAATTACCTCAAGTTGAAGCTTTTCTCAGCAATTTTTAGGTGAGATTAAAAAAAGAGATTACTTAGATTAATTAATTATGATCTGAAATTAATTAATCTCTAAATTTTTTTAATCACTTGACAGCACTAAATTAGACGCAGACACACACAGCAGATTTATTTCAAGAGACTCAAGAGCCGCTTTCATATTTTATCCATACTGAAGATCACTTTTTTTGGAATAACACACAGCCTATTTCAGTATAATTATTTGACCATAAGTAGGGCTGGAATCATTAAGAAATCACCGATACAGTACATATCTCGATATAGTGAGCTTTCAATTCGATACGATATATTTCAAATCGATTCGATACGGTTCAATAAAATGGCTAAATCATGACCGTGAACAGAATTTTTTAAAGCTCCCAACCTGAAATTTAGATGAATCTGTGCCAATAAATTTCACATTGGGAGCTTTAAAACAGTGTGTGGATTTTTAATTACTCCTGTTCATCTGATTTTTTTCGGTCCTGCACCTGCACTTGGCTGATGTGTGCACAGTTTTTTCTTCTTTTAAATCACAGGTGTCAAACATAAGGCCCAAGGGCCGGATCCGGCCCTCCAAGACCTTTAATCTGGCCCTCGGCTGATTTTCTACTAAAATATTTTAATCATATTTTTCTATTAAAATATTGGTAATTTTCTGTTCCACTCAGCATAGCAGCGTCTCCAGCGTCTCTGTACGTGGCCCCTCCCACCAGAGCAGCACAAATGAAGACTTGTCTCTTTCCAAACGCTCATAAAGGACGATCGTTTTGACTGTTGACCGTGATGACCTCATCAGAAAAATGTCAAAAATGAGAAAAGTGGAGCCGAGTGCAGGATTTTACAACAAAAATGTACTTACTCCTATTTGCATACAAGTTAAGGTTAAAACACTGTATTGAAATCGCTTTTTTTTTTTTTCCATAATATTATAATATTTTGTAAAAGAAAGAGTTCATCAATTAAAAAAGATTTCTGTAATAGATTTGTGTTTCTCTGCACAAATATTTGAACTTATTTTTATTTTTGGGGTTTATATGACATGAGTTTTCTGATCCGGACACTTTAGGATCAAAGTCGGTTGGATACGACCCCGAAACCAAAATGAGTTTGACACCCCTGTTTTAAATCATGACTGTGACACTAAAAGTCTTTGCACAAGAAGTGGTTCAACAAAGTTCATATGAAACACAAACATTTTCTGACCAGGATCCATAGAAATAAAGAAGTTTAAGAGCTGCTGTTTGACTATGAAAGCACGTTTAAATATCTCTTGTTGATCGCGTGTATCGTTATTATCCTTTTTTATTTACTTTATGTCTGTGTTGTAAACTGAATTCTTTTGCCGTGTTTTAAAATACGGCGTTCGTCACTTTATTTCCAGTGTGGTTTATGAGAGCTGCTCTGTGTTCAAGTGGAGAACAGAGTTTAATCCTCAGGGCGTCGCGTGCAGCTCTGAGTCCATCTGAATAATCTGCTCTGATCCTCTGCTTCCTGACGCACACGGAACACACACACACACGGAACACACACACACACACACACAACACACACACACACACACGGAACGCACACACACACACACACACACACACGGAACACACACACACACACACACACACACGGAACACACACACACAGAACACACACACACACACAGGAACACACACACACACACACACGGAACACACACACACACACGGAACACACACACACACACACACACGGAACACACAACACACACACACGGAACACACACACGGAACACACACACACGGAACACACACACACACACACGGAACACACACACACACACACACACGGAACACACACACGGAACACACACACGGAACACACACACGGAACACACACACACACACACACACAGAACACACACACACACGGAACGCACACACAGAACACACACACGGAACACGCACACAGAACACACACATGGAACACACACACGCACACACGGAACACACACACAGAACACGAAACACACACACGGAACACACACACACACACACGGAACACACACACACACACACGGAACACACACACACACACACGGAACACACACACACACGGAACACACACACACACGGAACACACACACACACACACACACGGAACACACACACACACACACACACACGGAACGCACACACACGGACACACACACACGGAACACACACACACGGAACGCACACACGGAACACACACACACACACGGAACGCACACACGGAACGTACACACACACGGAACACACACACACACGGAACGCACACACGGAACGCACACACGGAACGCACACACGGAACACACACGAAACACACACGAAACACACACGAAACACACACGGAACACACACGGAACGCACACACGGAACGCACACACGGAACGCACACACGGAACGCACACACGGAACACACACGGAACACACACGAACACACACACGGAACACACACACACGGAACGCACACACGGAACGCACACAAACACACACGAAACACACACGGAACACACACACGGAACACACACACACAAAACACACACACAGGAAACACACACGAAACACACACGAAACACACACACAGAACACAGACGAAACACACACACGGAACACACACACGGAACACACACACGGAACACACACACGGAACACACACACGAAACACACACACGAAAGACACACACGAAACACACACACGAAACACACACACGAAACACACACGAAACACACACACGAAACTCTGTGATACCAAATATATGGAACCTTTAAACAACTTGGATCCGTGCGTTAGTGCGGTAAAACTACAGAACGCACGGCTCCTCGTAGTTTAATTCGCTCGCGCCACGGCTACAAACTAAAACGTGTCGCCCGTGAACGTGAAAAGCCCGTTCCCCGACTGTAAACGTCTCAAATATTCCTTATTTCAGTGTGTTTTAAATGAAGCTTGTCCCTACGTTCTACTCGGATCAGTTGAGGACGGCCGTGTCCGAACGTCCACACTGGTCCCTACGTAGTGCACTGTTTAGGAGTCGCGCAGTTTTCCGGAGTGTCCGAATGTCCAGTTGGTGAAAAACTGGTGGTCGTGCGCGCAAAATTTCCCACAATGCACCTTGAAAAGTACTGAATGAAGCTGGTTTATGACTCTGTAGATCCTGATAATGGGGTCCGGTCAAGCGGTAACGGAGGGAATTAGTTATTTCAGTGTTTTAACTCTTTCCCCCCTGGACGCCTACTAGGAACAACCCATACATATGTTACTAGGGCTACACCCATAGAGCATAATTGCATAAAAGAAAACAGACTTCCACGTGATTATAAATGATTTTTACACTCATGTTAATTGTAACACAGACATATTTGTATCTCTGGAAACCTTAGACTCTGAACATTCATTTATGGATGTTTAAATGTGATTCAACTCATTTATAGGTGTATAACACTCACTGAACATGAGAGTTTACCTGGTCAGGTGCAAAACTCGAAAACAAAAAACTACATTCAGCATTTGATATATACATGTTCTGAGTACTATATTCATAAAAAAATAAAAAATATACTTTGTCAAAGTATTTAAACAGATTTCATATCACCAGATACAGTATAGCCAAGTGTACACCTGTTTTTACCTGTTGTACACCTGTGTGCACCCAATTAATTTTTTTCCATTTAACTTATTCAACTCATTTAGCTTATTCAACTTATTTAGCTTATTATAATATAATAATATAATAATAAAACTCTTCCCCATCAGTGTGTGTCCAGTATTTGTCATCTTGGCTATTTTCTCGAGTGCAGAGCTCCACATAAGCGTTTTTTCTGTAGCGATTCTGTTATACATCGATCTTGGAACTGAATATTTTAAAGGACCGCCTTCGCAATCCAGATCAGGGCAATTTTGGTTCATAATCGAGTACTCAGATAGTTTGTTGGGATATCGCAGGACTCCACACAGACACATCAGCGACATTCTCACCTTCTCCCCGAAAGTCCGTCGCTATCGCTGTTTTCCACTTTATAATCAACTTCAACATCATCACTTTGAAATCTATAAAAGTCACTTTCTCTAAACTCATCCATAAAATACGTCCGCTCCTCATTATTTCTAAAACTGTGCGCCGCAGCGCCGCGATCTTTCCATTGCACGTGTTTCGTGTTGTGTTTTTTCCGGAACCTACCATCGTCACTATTCGATTAACTTCGGAAAAAACGGCGAAAACATATCCTTGAATCCTATTTGTCAGTCTAGTGTGGGTTGTAGTGGCCCCCACCGATCACAGTCTCTGTTTAAATGTGAAAAACTAAAACTTTCTAAAGGTCGTCAAATCTCGTCTTTAGTGATACGGTGGAGGTGTCAAAAGTCGTCATTAAGGGTTCAGGGGGGGTCGTCAAATGTCGTCTTCATGGGGGAAAGAGTTAAAGAGAAACCCTTTATTATCGTTTGTCTGTCTACATCTCCAAAGCTCCACCTCGTTCCTCTGTTACCTCGGAGAGCAGGAGGGAGAGCATGTCCTGTCTCTGGAAGCGAATGGCCAAATGCACCAGGGTGAATCCCACGTCGAACGCCGACGATCGACTCAGCAGCTGCACCTCGTCTGCCGAGAGCTGACGGGAAATGTCCCCCCCCCGAAGCTTTAAACGCCTCCACGGCCGCCAGGTCCCCGTCCACTACACCTGAGGAGGACAAAGAAGATAAACACGCACGAACAACGATCGAAAACTGAGAGAAACTAAGAAACGTTCCCTTGTGAAGCTTTAAACACCTCCACAGCAGCCAGGTCTTCGTCCACTAAACCTTCAGGAAGTTACAGAGAGACATGAACGACGTCTGAAAATTGAACGCGAGGTCAGAGTGAGGACGCATGTTTGTCTATGTTTAAAAAGGTCCATTATTACGCAAACTAGACTCTTGTGAGTTTTAAATCATGTTCTAATGACAATTGGTCACTAAATACCTGGGTATTTTTTATTACCTTTGTTTTGAAATCACTGGTGTTTTCTTCTTCATGATCTATTGAAAATATTTTTGAAGTGTACTATGCAATTTAAAGGTTGTATGGAGGATTATTATTTTTTGTTTAAAATTGTTATTGAAAGTTTAAAATACCATTACAGAGACGCAGCGGCCTTTTAATTATGATGACCAAAAAAAAAGAAAGAATGAAAATCTATCAGTTGTGGACGTAGTGAGGCCAGATAAACATCAGCCAATAGAAAACGAGGCTCCCTCTTTTTCTATTGGCTGTTAGGTTGTCAGTCAAACTCCCTACATTTTTAGTGTAACTGAGTCGTCGGCGCTCGGGGATTATGTGGTTTATGCAGCGGTTCTTTGAGGCTTTTTCAAACTGTCGCTTCCTCGCAATTCGCACAAAGTTTGTCGCGACGGCGGACGAGAATCCACGACCAGTTCGCCGCAAAAGAAAGTCCGAAGGGTCTAAAAACTGACGCGTCGGTCGCTAAAATATTTCTAGGCAGGTCACTTCAACAGTAATTCTGAACATGCACTGGATGTAAACAAATGTGATTTCTAGAGTAAAGAGGCGGGAGGAGGAGATGTTTCTACTGAGGAAGGTGGTGTCACACATGCAAAACATTTGAAAAAGGACGGTCGCTGTATTTCGCTTCCCTTAAAAAATCCTCTATACAACCTTTAAGGGATTATGTATTGTTGACTATGCTCCAACCTACACAGAACAGTGTGATTTATCTGTTGTGTTATGAATGGTGTGTTGTCAATATACTTGGATTCAACACGCAAATGTTTTGAAAAATGTTTTGTTTTTAACTATCACACGTGTTTTGGGTTCGTAACCCTTTATAAATGGTCACACCTGCTGTTCATTCAATCAGCCCTGATGAAGACCAAGTAGTCGAAACGCGTTGGCGTGACTTTTAAATAAATTCACCGCAAATCAGAGCCTCTGCCATCATTTTTCTATTTTACAAGAATCTAGCCCTGTGGTTTGATGAGCACCTGTATGGTTTTTTGTTTTTTGATCCAATTTTGTTATTTCATGTTCTAATGTTGTTTCCTCGTTAAAAACAGACCTGGACTTGTGTTTTGTTTCATTCACAAGTTTGAGTAACTCTTTATTGTTAGTCTGTCTACATCTCCAAAGCTCCAAATAGTAGTTTTCAGGCTAAAATGAAATGATCCAATTGATTCTAGTGAAGGTGTCTCTGACCCTCTCTTCCCCTCCCTCGTTCTCTCTCCAGTCTCTCTTGAGTGGTTCTTTTATCCTCTGAGAGCTCACAGACGCTGCACTGTCAGACCCTCTACTCTCCTTTTGCTCTACTCTCCTCTTTCTCTCTCCCGTTCTCTCTTTCTCTCCCCCTCTTCTCTTCTCTCCCCTTTGTCCTCTCCTTCTCTCTCCTCTCCGCTCTCTACTTGTCTTTCCCTCTCTTCTCCTCTCTCCCCCTTTCCCTTCTCCTCTCTCCCTCCTTCCTCTCTCTCTCTCTCTTCTCTCTCTCCTTCCTCTCTCTCTCTCTCTCTCTCCTCTCTCCCTCCTTCCTCTCTCCTTCTCTCTCCTCTCTCCCTCTCTCTCTCTCTCTCTCTCTCTTCTCTCTCTCTCTTCTCTTCTCCTCTCTCCCTCCTTCCTCTCCTCTCTTCTCCTCTCTTCCTCATTCCTTCTCTCTCTCTCCTTCTCTTCTCTCTCCCTCCTTCTCTCCCTCCTTCCTCTCCTTCTCTTCTCCTCTCTCCCTCATTCCTATCTCCTTCTCTCTTCTCTCTCCCTCCTTCCTCTCTCCTTCCCTTCTCTTTCCTGCTCTCTTTCCTCTCCTTCTCTCCTCCTTTTCTCCCTCTTCTCTCTTGTCACTCCTCTCCTCTCTCCTTCTTTCCCTTTCTCCTCCTCTCTTCTCCCTCTTTCCTTCTCTCCTTCTCTTTCCCTTTCTCTCCTTCCCTCCATTCTCTTTCCCCTCTCCTTTTTCCTTCTCTTTCTCTCCTTCTCTTTCTCTCCTTCTCTTTCTCTCCTTCTCTTTCTCTTTCCTTCTCTTTCTCTCCTTCTCTTTCTCTCTCTTTCTCTCTTTCTCTTCTCTCCTCTTTCTCTCCTTCTCTCTCTTCCTCTCTTCTTCTCTCTTCTCTTCTCTCCTTCTCTCTCTCCTTCTCTCTCTCCTTCTCTCCTTCTCTCTCTTTCTCTCTCTTTCTCTCTCTCTCCTTCTCTTTCTTCCTTCTCTTCTCTCCTTCTCTTCTCTCTTCTCTCTCTTCTCTCTCTTTCTCTCTCTCTCTCTCTTCTCTCCTCTCCTCTCTCTCTCTTTCTCTCCTTCTCTCTCTTTCTCTCCTTCTCTCTCTCCTTCTCTTTCTCTCCTGTGGCTGAGGCTCAAACGTGACAAACTCTGGATCTTAAGTGAGAGACAAAAATAACCAAACTTCAACCTCGAGGCACAAAAACAGAAACAGAAACCACGTGAACTTTGACCTTTAACCCCGTTTAAAAGTCAATATTTCCCCGGGTCACGGGGAACAGGTCGTGTCACGTTTGGACAGAACGACTTAAACAACATAAACAATGTAAACAACTTAAAACAGGGGAAAATAAATAATACTGGACATTATCACAAAAATAAATAAATAAATATAAAAAATATATAAATAAATAAATAATAATAAAAAATAAAATAAAGTAAAAATAAAATAAAGTTAAAAATAAAATAAAGTAAAAAAAATAAAATAAAGTAAAAAAATAAAACAAAATAAAGTTAAAAAATAAAATAAAATAAAGTTAAAAATAAAATAAAGTTAAAAACTAAATAAAATAAAGTTAAAAATAAAGTTAAAATAAAGTTTAAAAAAAAAAAAATTTAAATTAAAATTTAAAAAAATAAAATAAAATTAAAATAAAATAATCTTCTGGGTCTAAAAACATTGACATAATTTAAAGATGCTGGTGCGGGGTCTGCCACTTGCGTTGCCTGAAATGTTCCGCAGTATCTATGGCATTAAACTTAAATCTTCCCCATGGAGACGATGAGGTGACGACATCGGGCCAATTTACTGGTCAGATCTGTGGAGAGGCGAACCAACTAACATAGGCTATGCTGTATGTTTAATAAGGTGTTTTTGACAAATAAAAACATCTGCAAATGAATAAATCCAACACGTATGTCAAGTTTAATGCCATACTCTGGAACATTTCTGTGAACCGTAAGGCATTAAGTGTACTGGAACAAGTCGCCAGGCCGAGTTACAAGTCAGATCCGTGGAGAGGCGAGCCCGTCCACAGTAAGAATGTATAAAGATTTAAAGTCGGGTTGTTCTGCGACCTTTACTGGAACTTTACGGCAAAAGCTTCGATACTGCACAGTTTTCGGGTATCGGTATCGGCGAGTACTCAGGCCACATCACCGATCCGATACCAGTCTGTATTTTCCACAGTGAGGACGCGCAGATGCGAACGCCAACGCACAAAACAGGTTAAACAGTCTTAAAACACGCTCATAATGACAGAAAAGACATTCGGGTTTCCTCTTGAGCTTTTTATCCGTGTTTTCTGAGACTGAGCGTGTTTTTACAGGCCTCGATGTTTTTATCCACGCACTGCCGTAAAAAGTCACAAATTAGAAAAGTATAAGTGCTTAAATCAGCACGACTCATGACTCAAGATCATTACGTGTTTGACTCACTTAGTTCTCAAAATCTCAGTTGTTCTTCTGAATCTGTGTGTGTCATTTGTTCATTCGTTTTTCAAAATAAAACTTCCTGTTTCTGTGACTGACCTAAACTGAGATGCCGGACTGAACCAGGACTGAACCAGGACTAAAACAGGACTGAAAACAGGACTAAACCAGGACTAAACCAGGACTAAACCAGTCTCAAACCAGTCTCAAACCAGTCTCAAACCAGTCTCAGTAGTGGTCTGGTCCCGGTATCAGTCCCAGTCTCGGTCCCAGACCTGGTTCAGTCCGACATCACGGTTTAAGTCACATAAATGGAAAATGGTCGTTATCCGTTTTTTTCATTTTTCATTTAAACACAAAATGAAAAACTGAAAAAACCGAATCATCATCTGTTTTTTCATTTTGGTTTTGGAGACAAATAATGAAGAAAATAATAGTTTTTTTTTGTTTTCTTATTTTTGGTTTTATCTTGAAAAACGACTGAATGAATGATACACAGATTCTTCTAGATTTTCTTTTGAGGTTTTCGCCTTTTAGTAGATTTATTTATTGCTCTTGTACTGTAACAAAACTGAGTAGCCTTAGTTTACTTCTTCCCACGGTGTGGTATCGGTATCGGATTGGATCCCAAAAAAAATCTGGTATCACAACAACACAAATTTAAATGTATTTTTGTAGTTATAGAAAGACCTTGAAAACAGTATGTGCCAAACACTAATGTTGAATGTCATTTGTCAGAGAAAACCTGGCCTATTACGTGTTTTTTAAATTGTTTTTATGTATTATTTATTTATTTATGCATTTTTATTTACTTATATTTATTTATTATTTTTCATTTATTTATTATTTGTCATTTATTATTTTTATATTGATTAAAAAAAATTTAAAAAATCAACACAAAAAGTATGTATTTATATATTATTGTTGTTGTTAATTTATTTATTTATATTTTTATTTAGTTATTTATTTTTAAATTTATTATTATTATTTTTTTATTAATTAATGTACTTATTTATTGTATTACGATTATTATTTTATTTTATTTTTATTATTATAATTTTTTTTAGCTCCAAATGGGGAACTCTTGACGTGTTTTGGTTAATGTTTATTTAGTTCAAAGTTACTCTCAGTTTTTTTCTATTATTAACTCAAAACTCCCTCGTGGTCGAGTTTTAGTCTCATGATCTCAGAGTCGCTCACCAGCGCAGGCGTTCAGAAACAGCCAGTCCCGCTTCTTCATCCTGTTTCGGATTTGCTTCAGCCTCTTCTGGTCCACCTCCTGCTCCTCGTTGGCGCTCATCGCTCCGGCCGCCAGCTCGATCCTCCCGTCCGACCTGCCCAGCGGCGGCGACCTCCTCTGCGCCGCCACGCCGCTCCCGCTGCCGCCTCCTCCTCCTCCTGCTCTCCTCCGCTGGCTCCTCTCGTCTTCGTTTATGATCTGGTCGTCGATGCTCGCTCGTTCTATCGTCGCCTCTTGCTGTTTGGGACCGTCGCAGACCACGCATTTCGCCGACTTCGCCCAGTTTTGGTACATACACGCCGCACAAGTCCACTGCGTGTTTAATCTGTTTCTATCGTTGTATTCTTCGATCGGCGAGTGCGAACCGGAACGTACTCCAGTAGAAATCGTGGGGAATTCCGTCGGGCTCGTGGCTTTGGGGAGCTGACACAAACACTGCGTGCACCGAATCGCTCTGGGCCAGTTTAAGTACGTGCACATCTGGCAGGACCATTTGCCCGTGTTTTCGTTGGCGCTACTCGCGGGCACTCGGGGTCGGGCGCTGGAGTCGGGGCAGATGAGGAGGCTGCCGCTGCCCGTCGTGGTCTCGGTCCGGGGCGGGTCCGGGTCCGGTCCGGCGGTAAAGGCGTCCTCCTGGATGATGGGCGTCGGGCGCGGCGCTCGACACATGGTGCATTTGATGGCGGACGGCCAGTTTTCGTACGTGCAGTACTCGCACGACCACTTCAGCCGCTGGTCGGACATCACGGAGGAAGACTTCGGCTCAGTCTGGAAAAGAGAATGGAAAAAACGATTATTATAGAGACACTTTGAGGTGATTAGAGCGGAGTATCATTAAGAAGCTGCCGATGCGATGCATAGGAAATTATTCTATACATATCTCAATACTAGGGGTGTAACGGTACATGTTTTCGTGCTGAATAGTGTCAGTACAAGACGTTCAGGTCGGTGCAGGGCTGTGCACAAGTGAGTTTGAACAATTTGTGTGTATTTACATTCCTCCAATACATGAGCAGCTACATGGAGGCTCGACTCTTTAATATTCCCGAAGGAACTCGTCCGTGATTGGGGCAGTGTTTCCCACTAGGGACGGGCATTCGGTGATATTTACTTAATCGATCATCAGAAGAATTAACGATCGATTATCGATTAATTATTAACGTTTTCATATTAAAATTATCATCATTATTATTACTATCTGCACTAATCTGCATAAATAAATTCAACTTTACGACATATAAACCGTAACGACTCTAGAGCCACATCAGCCCGTTTGACATTATAATGTGTTTAATTCAGTTTTGTTCAAATCTCACAGAAACAAAACTTAAAACCGCATCGCTAATTTGCATAAACTAAGCGAAGATAAAACTCCAGCTCTTGTGTCGCTGATGTGGTTCAATTTCTGTCAGATTAAAAGACATGACTCAGGTGAATACAGGTCAGTGTGACCAGATTTGTGTTTGTCAAAACCAGGACAGCGTACGGGGGGAGGGGGGCGGGGCCTCGTCATCCACATTGCGCGACTTTCACCTGGTAAAACTTTTTCCCACTGGACACAGAAACATATGTGCTGCTTTATCCACTGTGCACATGGACTCACACTTGTCCCGAACGGAAAGCGTGGAATTTCTTGTACAGTCATCGTTGCACATCATTCACATTTGTGCTTCGGTTCGTTACAGACTGACCCACTGTTTGTGTCTCGCTCCTTCTGATGCAGAGACACATGTACACACCTGTTTGGTCACGATACACACAGCAACATACATTTGGTTTGTCGATTAAAATGAACGTAATCGATGAAATTCTTAATGATCAATTATCGATTAATCGACTAATCATGCCCATCCCTATTTCCCACAGCGCTTTATAGTTAGAGTGGCCACTTTGACTACATCCCTCTTGACCACGTGAATCCTCACAAAACTACGGTCGTCGCGCCGTGGCCCTCGCTCTTGCCTTTCACTAGCACAGAATTTCCACCCTCGCCTCCATTAACAAACCTGCAGCACATCTGCACTTACACTTAACACAACAACAATGTGAACAATGTGGACAAGTTTGTTTTTCTGGCCAAAAATCTGAAGACTGAGTAAAACTTGATGCTGGAACTGTTAGTGCTGCACTTCACTTTTGGAAAAGTTTTGTTTACTGTTTACAAGGAATTTATTTTTTTATTTTTCAAACATTCGTTGCTTATTTGAGAATATTTTATGTAACTTATTAGTATTACCAAGCAGCACTTATTTATTTTATTTTCCGTGTGTATAATGTTAAAACAAACTGTTGGTTTAATAAAAACACAAATAAACAACAAGCAAATGGTTTTACATTTTGTTCCAAAACAACCGAAAATAAATCGGACCGTGACCTCAAAACCAAAGTATGAACCGAACTCAGATTTTTGTACCATTACACCACGAGTGCCTAAAGTTAGAATCACTCCCCCAGAGAATGTTGACGACGTCGGCCGCAAATTATCAGCTGCAAATTATCAGCTGCACTTGTGTCGTCACAATATTAACATTTCAAACCTGATTTTGGAACAGACAAAAACCGATTCTGGTGCCATGAAAACAAAAATACTGTGATTTTCAAACGATGATCTAGTTTCGATTCATAGCTGTTTTTTGATACTTTTGACAACCCTATTATATATTTGTAGTATTTAGTATTTTAACATTTTAAAAGGTGTAACAAGTAGCTCTGTCACCTACTTTTTTTTTTTAATATATATATAGTTAATCATTGCTCAAAAATTCCTCTGCAAACATGTTCTGAAACACGTGGGATTCTCGTTGTTTAGCGGTTCAGATTTCAGTCACGTTTTTGTGCATCGTGAACATTTCTAGATTAAAAAAACAAAACAAAAAACTGCATATTTCAGCTCCGGTGGACGTTTTGGCGGCGTCACTGCTGAGTAAGTTTGACTGTGTTCTAAAAGTGACTCGGGCATTTCCCTAAGTCAACAGCGACTGCACAAGTGAACAGACGTACAGAGAGAAAAAAGACTTTATTCTCAAACAAACGAAACTAAAGCCACAGTTTTACTTCAAAACTGTAAATGTGTTATTTATTTTTTACTTGTTACTGTCGTTTCAAAGTGATTTGTTAATTTACAATATTACTGCGTTTAAAATGTAAAATATTACACGACTATTACAGCATTTTTAAGATATTCTCAAGAAAATAACTGTGAAGATGCAGAACTTTTGCACCGTATATGGACTGAACCAGAACTAAACCAGAACTGAACCAGGACTAAACTAGAACTGAACCAGGACTAAACCAGGACTGAACCAGAACTAAACCAGGACTAAACCAGAACTGAACCAGGTCTGAACCAGGACTAAACTGAGGACTAAACTGAGGACTAAACCAGGACTAAACCAGGTCTAAACCAGGTCTAAACCAGGACTGAACCAGGATTAAACTGAGGACTAAACCAGGACTAAACCAGGACTAAACCAGAACTGAACCAGGTCTGAACCAGGTCTAAACCAGGTCTAAACCAGGTCTAAACCAGGACTGAACCAGGACTGAACCAGGATTAAACTGAGGACTAAACCAGGACTAAACCAGGACTAAACCAGGTCTGAACCAGGTCTAAACCAGGTCTAAACCAGGTCTAAACCAGGACTAAACCAGGACTAAACTGAGGACTAAACCAGGTCTAAACCAGGTCTAAACCAGGACTAAACCAGAACTGAATCAGGACTAAACCAGAGCTGAACCAGAGCTGAACCAGGACTACATCAGGTCTAAATCAGGTCTAAACCAGGACTAACATTGCCGATCTCGCTGTGATTTTAGCAAATTTGTACCAAGAAAAATGAAAAACCCACCACTTCAATCCAGGTTAAAAAAGCACAGTGACTTTTATAACGCGTTACTTCCAACACTGGCATTAGGACTGTCAAAAGTATCGAAAAACAGACACTAATCGATACCAAAACTAGTATCGAAACTAGATCCTCATTTTTCGCTGGTATTAATATTTTAAAAAGTCTCTAAATGAAGCTTTTCCTAAATGTTTTTAGCGTGATCTCGAGCTGTAACAGAACAAACAGCCCTGGTTAATATTTATTTACAAAGCCACACTGCGGAACCTTCCTGGATACCTCAGTAATCTCTTTAATTTGAGCTCAGGAAGTTCCCGGCGTCGCTCCTCCTCCCAGTTCCTCTCTGAGCTCGGAAAATCTGCCTTTCCCTACGCGGCTCCGTGGTCCGGGAATCATTTACAGAAAAATCTTCAACTGGAATCTCTGCTGTTACTCGATAAACTCACCGTAGGATCGGAATCGGTATCGAGTTTATTCCTCAGTATCGAAATTGAGTTTGAAACAGAAAAAGCAAAATACTGATTCTGATACATTAAATTATGTAAAAAATAAATAAAAACACGGCAAACTTTTGGACAAATTTGAGTTTTGTTTAAAAATTTTACTATACAAAATAATTTAAAAGCTACCGGATTTTCCTAAATTGTATAAAAGTTCAAATTTAACTATTCTGATAATGATTAAATACAAAAAAAAAATTAAAATGTGATAAAAATATTTAAAAAATTATATAGAAGAAGATTTCAATTAAAATAAATACAATTAAATAAAACTAAAAGGACAACAGGCAGGTCTATTGTAAGATT
Organism: Boleophthalmus pectinirostris; assembly: GCF_026225935.1. Taxonomy (NCBI): domain Eukaryota; kingdom Metazoa; phylum Chordata; class Actinopteri; order Gobiiformes; family Gobiidae; genus Boleophthalmus; species Boleophthalmus pectinirostris. Next base: position 37,052,846 of record NW_026571047.1, read on the forward strand.
ATCCAGGTCCAAACCACATGTAAACAAAGACTAAATCAGAACTGAACCAGAACTGAACCAGGTCTAATCCTTAGTCTAGACTGGACCAGGTCTAAACCAGGACTAGATTTCAGACGAGTTTGAGCAGTGAAGAGGAACAAAGGACGACAAAGGGAAGTTAAGGATTGAAATTAAAGCTGCACAATGTGCCTTTAAGTCCTGGTTTAGTCCTGGTTCAGTCCTGGTTCAGACCCGGTTCAGACCTGATTTAGTCCCCATTTAGTCCCTGTTTATTCTTGGTTCAGTACTAGTTTAGTCCTGGTTAAGTCCCGGTTTAGTCCTGGTTCCGAACTGGTTTAGTCGTGGTTTAGTCCTGGTCCAGTACTAGTTTAATCCTAGTTCAGTCCTGGTTTAGTCCTGGTTTAGTCCTGGTCCAGTCCTGGTTTAGTCTTATTTTAGTCCTGGTTCAGTCCTAGTTCAGTCCTGGTTCAGTCGTGGTTCAGTCGTGGTTTAGTCCTGGTTTAGTCCTGGTTTAGTCTTATTTTAGTCCTGGTTTAGTCCTGGTTTAGTCTTATTTTAGTCCTGGTCTAGTCCTGGTTTAGTCTTATTTTAGTCCTGGTTTAGTCCTGGTTTAGTCTTTTTTTAGTCCGGGTTTAGTCCTGGTTTAGTCTTTTTTTAGTCCGGGTTTAGTCCTGGTTTAGTCCTGGTTATTTTAGTCCTGGTTCAGTCCTGGTTCAGTTCCTGGTTTAGTCTTATTTTAGTCCTGGTTTAGTTTCCTCGTTGTTGTTGTTGTTTGTTTTACAGTTTAATTGCGTTTTAAACGATGGAGCTCAGCCCAGTGTTTTGTTTACACGTCGCCGTGGTTACGTCATGTCATTCAGATAAACACAAAACCACATGTCCCGACTGTACTTTTATTTATCTCTTTAATATTTTCACCGTGACGTCTTCTGTTGTTAAAAATAATCTCACACTGGCTACAGAAATATTAAAAAGCAACGTCGACAAAAAAGTTACAGCTATATTTTAATTTTTATATTGTTTTTTAATAATTTCCAGTGTAATTTCTAAAACAATATGTGAAAATTTAAAACCAAAACTTTAATATTTTTGTTATTGATATTTTAAAGGGCTCGTATTACATTATTTTCTGATCTTTATTATAAGTTTCCTCGTCACAAACAGATCTGGAGTTTTGTTTTTGTTTCATTCGCACACGTTTAACACACAAATCCTGCAAATTTACTAAAATATATGCATTTTTTTAAAACAGAAAACACTCCGTTCCACCTTGTGATGTAACGTGGAAATAAAGGAAGTGCTCCACTGGGATTTTAAACTCCATACGCCTTCACCGGAATTGCCAATTTCTACAGAATTAAAAAGGTAAAAGGAGCTGTAAAATTGGAAAAATACCACTTCATGACATCACAGGGTGGAAGAGTAGTTTGAGCTTTGGAGATGAAAATAAAATAAAATAAAATACTACAATACAAATCTTACGAAATCATGACTGTGATACTAAAAGTCAAAATTAATATGAAAAACGCCAATTTTAATCCTCAGAACGGTGAAAATGTCAAATGTGTTTTAAGGCTGTGCAATTAATGGAATTTTGATCACAATTTCGATTTGTGCGTCAAACTCATATAATCGAGTCGAAACGATTTGCCGTGCTCAAACCGTCCTCGGTTTTCGCACGGCACGGTTCTAAAGTCCTAGACCCCGTTTACACTGAAACGTATCACCGTATCGGAAACGAGCTGCGTCAAGACACGTCGATTCTCGGTCCGCAAGTCTTCCCCTAACCACGCAGCTTTGAGGATATTTGTTTACGTTTTACAGAAACAAAACTTAAAACCACACGGCTCATTTGCATAAACTGAGCGCTCAAAAAACAGCTCACTATTGTGCGTCGATGCGGTTCAGCTTCTGTTGGACTAAAGAGGAGTGTTCTGCTGATGGTGAGTCTGTTCTGTGTTTCTGTCGTGTTGGAGATGGTTCATGTGAAACTTTTTCAGAGATTATACGTCTGCAAGTCGTACACACAGACACACGTTTATATGAATGGACAGATATTCTAGCTTCTTAGCGTTTTAGCGGTGAATTACTTTGCGGCGCACAGACCTACATCAGAGTATTAGTGTTTTCAGGCATCCACACGGTGCCAGATCAGATCTGTACTCGGATGAATTCGTGGGAGCTGGAGGCACCAGATCGTTTCGTCTCTGGAGCCGTTTTCCATCGGATTATTGAGAACGAACACTGCAACCACAACGAAAACGACTCAAATACGAAATAGTGTGGACGAGGCCCTAGTGTGAGTGCACCCTAAAGCTTAACAAAGTTTATTTTGGGATATTCTTAAATATAAATAAGATTGTAGAACAGCTGGATATATAGACTATTTTGGATAAATTTGTGTTTTTTATGCTTTATTTCATGTTTTATACATCGCAAAACTGCTTTAAGGTACAGATGTTGTAGCCTATATTTATTTTCAATTTGAAAGTTTTGCATAAATGATCAAAAACAAAGTGTTATAGAATTGCTGAATAAATGTATCATATAACAAAAAATAATCGTTTGAATAATCACGATAAAGATTTTTTCCATAATCGCGCCGCCCTAATGTGCTGCATAAACAAGTTTCCTTCCACAAAAACAAACAACAAAACTGTAGTGCTGTAACAAAATTATTTAGTAAAATACACCAAAAAAATACTCTTGGCGATGTATCGAAACAGCAGCCCGCGATATCGATACCGTACCATCACATTAAACGATACGATATAACGATATGTCGATATTTTTGCACACCCCTACTAATAAAAAAGTATTACTCAAACTTAGCGTGTAAATGAAACAAAACACAACTCCAGATCTGTTTTTGAGGAGATAACAACATTAAAACACGACTTCAGAGTAAATTTTACGTAATATTAGATTTAAATAATAATGCCGAGTAATATTTGTCACTATTTTTACGTTCAGTATAAACTTGACATAAAATTAAACATACAGCAGTTTGAAATACAATAATATTTCATTTCTGAGGTAAAACTTCGTGCTATTAAATCGTGATTACATGTTACCAATGTTTATTAGCTTTAGCATGTTACAAAACTTAGCTACATGTGCCTAAAAACACAAACATAATGGTGCAATACTCAGCAATAGCAATGTTTACGTTTGTTTGCGAATATAACCGAGTTTTCAGTGAACAAAAGACAACGTTTCGCGTTTAAAATGAGTAAAATAATATGCAAAGTTTACGCAAAATGGCCATGTCACTTACCATTTCGCGAGAGTTCCCGAAAAGCACCACAATCCGACCGGGGGCCAATCTGAAGCGAAGCCGAGGCGCCTCCTCCTCTCTCCGGCTACGCGCTCTGCCTTCGCCCGCTGTGCCTGGATCCCGCCGGAGCTCCTCACATGGTTCGGGTCCGTGGACGCGCAGAACCTCCGTGGGTCGGTTCCGAGGCCGGGTGAGCTCCGCGGAGGCCCGGGATCATGTCAGAAGTGCGGGGGAACGCGGCTGAGACATCGCGGTGCGCGGAGCGGAGTTTAATGGCGGCGGAAGCGAATGAGACGCGGAGCGGAGCGGAGCGATGCGGAGCGGGGCGGAGCGGCGCGTCACGTGTGAGAGAGAGATTAGGAAATGAATAAAAAAACTAACTAAAATAAATATAAATAAAGCTTAAAAATAGAAAAACAATCTAAACAAAAAAAATCTAATAATAATAATAATAAATAAATAAATAAACATTACAAATACGGCACTGTCACTAAAGCTAAAAAAAAAAAAAAAAGAAGACGAGAGAGAGAAAAACAACCCAAACTAAAAAATCTAATTGAAAAAACAAATAAATAAACAAAAATAAACATTACAAATACTGCATTGTCACTAAAAAATAAATAAAAATAAATGCATAAATAATAAATAAATAAACATTACAAATATGGCATTGTCACTAAAGCTAAAAAAAAAAAAAAAAAAGAGAGAACAATCCAGAACAAAAAATCTTCATTTTGAAAAAATAAATAAAATAAACAAAAATAAACATTACGAATACTGCATTGTCACTAAAAAATAAATACAAATAAATACATAAATAATAAATAAATAAACATTACAAATATGGCATTGTCACTAAACCTAAAAAAAAAAAAAGAGAAACAATCCAGACAAAAAATTTCATTGAAAAAATAAATAAATAAACAAAAATAAACATTACGAATACTGCATTGTCACTAAAAAATAAATACAAATAAATACATAAATAATAAATAAATAAACATTACAAATACGGCACTGTCACTAAAGCTAAAAAAAAAAAAAAAAAAAAAAAAAAAAAAAAAAAAAAAGACAGAGAGAGAAACAATCCAGACAAAAAATCTAATTGAAAAAATAAACAAGTAAACAAAAATAAACATTACGAATACTGCATTGTCACTAAAAAATAAATGCATAAATAATAAATAAATAAACATTACAAATATGGCATTGTCACTAAACCTAAAAAAAAAAAAAAAAAGAAAACAATCCAGACAAAAAATCTCATTGAAAAAATAAATAAATAAACAAAAATAAACATTACAAATACTGCATTGTCACTAAAAAAATAAATAAAATAAATACATAAATAATAAATAAATAAACATTACAAATACGGCATTGTCACTAAAGCTAAAAAAAAAAAAAAAAAAAAAGAGAGAGAGAGAGAAAAACAATCCAAACAAAAAATCTAATTGAAAAAATAAATAAATAAACCAAAATAAACATTACGAATACTGCATTGTCACTAAAAAATAAATAAAAATAAATACATGAATAAAAAATAAATAAACTTTACAAATACAGCGTTGTCACTAAAATAAATAATGAAAAATAAACATTACAAATAAGGCATTGTCATTAAAATAAATAAATAAATAATGAAAAGTAAACATTACAAATACTGCATTGTCACTAAAATAAACAAAGAAAGAAAAATAAACATTACAAATATTGCATTGTCACTAAAATAAATAAATAAATAAAAATAAACAACAAATACTGCACTGAACAAATTGAAAAAAATATTTTAAAAATAAATGAATGAATAAATAAACAAAAATAAGCATAACAAATATTATGTTGTCACTAAAGCTAAAACAAAAAAATGTAATTGAAAAAAAAAAAAAAGATTAACACACAAGCATAGACTTTTAAACTTTATTTTATTTTATTTATTTTGCAATAATACAGAATTTACTTAGACTTATTAGACTTAGACAAACTTTATTGATCCACAAGGGAAATTATTTGGACACAGTAATAACAAAGAGTAAAAAAATATAAATGGTAATAATAAATTCTAAAAAAAAAAAAGGAGTGGCTTAGTTGTTTTTCAGTGGCTTCTTTAAAAAGTTGTTTCTTCGTCATAAACAGATCTGGAGTTGTGTTTTGTTCCATTCACACACACAAATTTAACTCGCAAACCCTCCATATTTAGGCTGAGTTCTTCTCTGAAAAGGTAAACACACTGTTCCACCTTGTGATGTCATCAACTGGTAAAACAAGAAGAGCGCCACTATGTTTTTTTGTTTGTTTTTTTAATTCCATAACCTTCACTAGAATCATTTGAACAGAAGTAGCCAAACTTAAAAACTACAATATTACTATCTTATTTTTATGTTAGTGAGTACCACGTGACTTTCCTCGTGTTTGTGGGCGTTCCCTTCCTTTTCCGGCTACGCCCCCTCGGTCCAAACGTCACGCGAACATGGCCGCGTACGTCCAGCGCCTGCACCACATTTCTCTGCACGTCTCCAACGCGGATAAAATCGCCGGCGAGCTCGTTTCTAAGTTCAAATTCAACCTCTTCGCGGCCAGACTCAACGACAAATCCAGACAGTTCGCGTTTAAGAAGGGACGAGCGGTTTTCGTCGTGAACGAGCGGCCGGATTTGGGTAAAACGCGACTGAATGAACGCGACGAGCCGAATTTTCACGATTTTCATGCCGGAAAACTCAACCAGGAAAGTGTGTCAAAATGTCTTTACGATATAACTCCTCGTTACTCGGTGGACACGGTTGCAAATGTGTGTTTTGAAGTCGAAAATGCGCAAAGGTCATTCAAGACTTTGCGTAATTTGGGCTGCAAGTTCCTGGTCCCTCCCACGACCGTGCGCGATGACAGCGGCGCGGTGACGTACTCCGTGGTCAAATCCATCGTGGGGAATGTGTGCCACACGTTGATAGACAAGTCCGGGTACGAGGGAGGGTTTCTGCCCGGGTTTAAAGTGATCGGAGACGCGGGTAAAGACGAGGATGACCCCACGTGCCCGGTGACGCATTTCGATCACATCACGTACGCGTGTCCGAGGAGGTTTACGCACAACGTCATGGAGTGGTACGAGAAGCTGTTCGGGTTTAAAAGGTTCTTCATAGGCAGGTAAAGATCTCATCTGCTCCATCTGACCTTCTCCTACTTCTCTGAACTTCTCCTCTGCTCCTCAGACCCTCTCTTCTTCATCCTCTGACCCTGTCCTCTGTTCCTCTGACCTTCTGTGCTCCTCTGACTGTCTCCTCTGGTCTTCTGACTCTCTCTGAACTTCTCCTCTCCTCCTCTGACCCTCTCCTCTGCTCCTCTGACGTTCCCTTCTTCTTTCCTCTTCTCCTCTGCTCCTCAGACCCTCTCTTCTTCATCCTCTGACCCTGTCCTCTGTTCCTCTGACCTTCTGTGCTCCTCTGACTGTGCTCCTCTGGTCTTCTGAACTTCTTATCTTCTTCTCTGACCCTCTCCTCTTCTCCTCTTCTCCATCTCCATCTGAACTTCTCTACTACTTTGACCCTCTCCTCTGCTCCTCTGACCCCCACTTCTTCGTTCTTTGCTCCTCTGACCCTCTGCTCTGATTTTCTGACCATCTCCTACTTCTCTGACCCTTTCCTCTGCTCCACCTGAACTTCTCCTCTGCATCTCTGACCCTCTCCTCCGTTCCTCTGACCCTCTCCTCTGCTCCATCTGAACTTCTCCTCCGTTCCTCTGACCCTGTCCTCTTCATCCTCTGCTCCTCTGACCCTCTCATCTTCTTCTTTGACCCTCTCCTCTACTCCTCTGACCTTCTCCTCTGCGTCCTTCTCCTTCCATCAGTAATGAAGACCCAGAGGAGGGTTTCGTGCTGGACCAGGAGGGCATCGGTCTGCGTCTCACAGCGATGGAGTACTGGAGGTGCAGTGAAAAGGGTCTAACTCTGCCGTCCGTCCACCAGAGGGAGCCAGACTGCAAGTTTGTCATCGCAGAGTCTCTCCCAGAACAAGGTTTTTACTCCTGTTCAAATCATTAACACTTCAACTAAAACTTGTCCATTTGTAACAGTCAGAATTAGAAGTGTAGTAATGCTGTAGTACTTTTTAGCGCCGTATGGTGACACCTCTTTATTTATATTGTACTGTAACATCTCAGGTTGTTACAGAGCTGTTTAATGGACACACACTCCTCTGTGCTCTTCATCTCTATTTCATGTACGATTTAGATTTAGCACCATGGAGGATGGAGATAGGTTAGTGTTTTTGTTGTCCTGTTGGCTTCATCAGACCAGGACCTGCAGCACTGGGGCGGTTTGAGCCGAATGTAAAAATCAGCTCCACCAAATCTGAGGTCGTGGTTCTTGACTGAAAAAATGTGTCTTGTCGTCTCTGGGCGGGTGGAGAGTCTCTGCCTCAAGTGGAGAAGTTCATGTATCTCAGGGTCTTGTTCTCGAGTGAGGGGAGGACGGAGCGTGAGATTGACAGGTGGACAGGTGCAGTGTCAGCAGAGATGTGGTCGCTGTATCGGACCGTTGTGGTGAAGAGGAGCTGAGCTCCTCCTCGTGGAGAGGAACCAGCTGAGGTGACGTGGGCATCTGGTCCGGTTGTCTCCTGGGCGCCTCCCTCAGGAGGTGTTCCTCCTCCAGAACACATGGACAGACCCAGGACACGCTGGAGGGATTATGTCTCTGGGCTGGCCTGAGAACACCTCAGAGTCTCCCCAGAAGAGTTGGAGGAAGTGTCCGTGTAAAGGGACGTCTGGAAGTCCCTGCTGCCTCCGGGACACGACCTCAGATAAAGGATAGATGGATCACACACACTTCTTGATCCAGAAACAAATATAACGACATTGACAAATATAATACTGACAAATGTCAGTGCATTTACTTTTATTTTCAAACCAATGAACCTGCATTGTTTGGTTTCTAAATGTGTAACAAACGAAGTATCAGTGGAAATCTACAAGTTTTCTCTTTTCTCCGCTCTCCCAGAGCTCTCAGCCTGAACACGACCACACGTCACAGTAACATCACAGGAAACGTTGAAGAGTCTTTGTCATTATTGTCATATTCATTAGGTTTTGTTCCTCTTTCTTACACTTTCAGGTCGTAACCAGGTGGACCAGTTCCTGCAGCAGCACAGAGGAGCAGGAGTCCAGCACATCGGCCTCTACACCAACGACATCATCTCCACCGCCCAGAGCATGAGCCAGGCCGGGGTCAGCTTCTTCTGCCCTCCCCCGGCGTATTACACCGAGGTGGGTACTACAGCGAGGCGGGTACTACAGCGAGGCGGGTACTACAGCGAGGCGGGTACTACAGCGAGGCGGGTACTACACCGAGGCGGGTACTACACCGAGGCGGGTACTACACCGAGGCGGGTACTACACCGAGGCGGGTACTACAGCGAGGCGGGTACTACAGCGAGGCGGGTACTACAGCGAGGCGGGTACTACACCGAGGCGGGTACTACAGCGAGGCGGGTACTACAGGAGAGGCGGGTACTACAGCGAGGCGGGTACTACAGCGGGTAGGCGGGTACTACAGGGAGGCGGGTACTACACCGAGGCGGGTACTACAGGGAGGCGGGTACTACAGGAGGCGGGTACTACAGGGAGGCGGGTACTACAGCGAGGCGGGTACTACAGCGAGGCGGGTACTACAGCGAGGCGGGTACTACACCGAGGCGGGTACTACACAGTTGGAGTCAGATCTGTGGAGAGGTGACTCGGTTCAAGATGGAACAAGATGGATAAGTTTAATGTCACAGTGTGGAACATTTCAGGCAAAGTATCAATATGGAGAGAAGCAGGTTGTGTGCCTCTGACCAGAAAAGTTCCACAGTGTGTCTTTAAATAAACCTTCTGGCTGTGTTCAGGTGGGGAAGCAGCAGGAGATCCTTGAAGCCGGTCACAGCCCCGAACTTCTGTCTCAACACGGGATCCTCCTGGACACAGACCTGCAGGACACAGACGGGACACAGGGACAACGGAAGAGGTATGGACCCAAATACAACAACACAGGGCCTAGTTACAGGTCAGATCTGTGGAGAGGCGACCTGACTCACTGTAAAAATGTGTGTTTCTCAATCAATTCAGTTGCAGGTGTTTTTATTGCTCAGAAATAGCACAGTGTGAGAGGTGACTGGTCAGAGTTGCTCCTATCTTCATGTCCGTTTGACCCTTTTTGTCCTCTCTCTGTCGCCGTAGATACCTGCTGCAGGTTTTCACGCGGCCGCTGTTTTCCGAGGACACGTTCTTCCTGGAGCTGATCCAGAGGCGAGGAGCGTCCGGGTTCGGAGAAGGAAACATCCGCGCGCTCTGGAGGTCTGTGCAGGTTTACATGGAGAAAGAGGAAAACAACAACCAACAACGACGACAGACAAACGCTGCAGTCGGCCAAGAGCTAACCTCCACAAACAGGATTATATTTTAGATTATTTAGTTTTTTAAATTAGATGTTACTTAAAGGTGCACTGCGGAACTTTTCTGGAGCTGGATCGCTACAGTCTGCCAAGAGCTTTTATAATCTACTCTTTGGGGAGAATCAGTCTGGTCGTCAGCTTTAAGGCACTTATTGGTAAGGGGAATATATTTATTTATATTGAATATTTAAAGCCACAGTATGTCACTTTTCAGACAAAAAATCTTGTTGGTTTTGTTTATTTCACTGACAAACTTGTATCCTAACTCATCTCCACAAACCTGATTCATATTTGTCCTGGGGGAAAGTCTCCTGCTGCTTGTTTCCATGGAAATGACGCGGTCTTAAGCCTCCAACCCCGTCAAAAAACGACCGCGCGCCACAATCCAGAGCGCCCCACACACGAATCAGGTGTCCCAGTACGACTTCAGTAAACTACAAAGCCGCACCACCCGCAGAACACGCAAACACACATGGAGCAGACAGCGACTGCACAGCGACAAACAACCACAGACACACTCATCACTCCACGCTGACGAGGAACGAACCGAAAAAGCGAGTGCAATGTGCCACTTCTAGACACGACTGAACAACTGAGTCACTGCGAACACGCCGACAATCCGTTGGTCCCAGACACACCCTCCCTACACGCCACAACTGAACAAAGCCCAGAGTCACCGTGAACGAACAAACAAACAAAACCACTCACCCATCACACTGTTGGGTTTCATTTAAAGTCCAGTGCGGTTTATTTGTGAAAAAAGTTCGAAAATAGACCATTTAATGACAGTGCTTCTTATAATCCAGAGCATTTACTAGTGCGGAAAATACGGTATCTTGATAGAGTGCACTTTCGATTTGATACGATTTATTTCAAAATCGATTCGATACGGTAAAAAAAAAAATTAAGGCTAAGTCATGACTGTGATACTAAAAGTCTTTGTTAAACCACTTCTTCTTGTGCAAAGTTCATATGAAACACAAACATTTTAATCATCAAAACAGTGAAAATATCAAATGTGTCGCATAAACGAGTTTCCTTCATCTCAAATTGTAGCGCTGGAACAAAATAATAACGTAAAATAAACCTAAAAAAATACTCTTGGCGATATATCGATACAGCCGATATTGTATCATCACATTAAACGATACGCTGCTTCTAGACACGACTGAACAACTGAGTCACTGCGAACACGACGACAATCTGTTGGTCCCAGACAGCACCCTCCCTACACGCCACAACTGAACAAAGCCCAGAGTCACCGTGAACGACACAAACAAACAAAACCACTCACCCATCACACTGTTGGGTTTCATTTAAAGTCCCACGAGGTTTATTTGTGAAAAAAATTCAAAAATAGACCATTCAATGACCATAAATTAGTTTGTTTGCTGTATGATTGTTCTAAATTGGACAAAACCTTGGGTGCAAATGTAAAGCGGGCGGATGATGAGCCACAATTGAACAAAGCCCAGAGTCACCGTGAATGCACCAAACAAAGTCCCACTGACCCATCCAACTGTTGTGTTTCCTTTAAAGTCCGGTGCAGTTTATTTGTGAAAAAGTTCAAAAATAGCCCTTTTAATGACAGTGCGTCTTATAATCCAGAGCGACTAATAGTGCGGAAAATACTGTATTTGTTTTGGCCTTTTGTCCACACAGAGCCGGCGTTTTGGGTGGGCAAAAATTGTGTTTTTTGAGAACGGGTTCCAGAGTGCAGAAATCTGAGAATGCGGGCGATGCATTGTCATGTGGACAAGCAAACCGCAGCTTTCGGAAAACAATGACGTCGCGACCCCGTCATCGGCAGGGGCCTCCGCGGAACACAAGACCGTTGCCAAAAATGTGACAGGTGTAGCCTACAGAGCCGCTCCCGTCGCCGAGCAACCGAGACACACTGCAACCTCTAATGCCAACAACACACTCTGAGCAAATTACGCACATGGATCAATAACAAAGATTATGCATTATTCATTTAAAGTCCTACGCGGTTTATTTGTGAAAAAAGTTTAAAAATAGACCATTTAATAACAGTGCGTTTCATAATCCAGAACGCCGTATAGCCTGGAAAATACGGTAGTCAGACTGGCGCCACCTAGTGCCTCCGCTCAATTTCATTTCTCTCCAGCGACTAGATCAGGAATCAGAATACACTAGACGGTTTGCAAAAAGCCCGGAAGTGTGAGTTCGGGCACCAGCCAATCAGCGAAGAGCCAAATATTCTGCGTTGGCAACGATTCCCGAGATCGAGGATTTAAAGCCGAAACAAAGAGAATGTTTGGTGAATTTCTTCAAGGGGAAAGACGTTATTGTCCTTCCTTCCTTCAGGATTTGGGAAAAGTTTGATATACGTACGTACATATGTCACCACCAAATAGCAGCGATTGGTAAAATAAAAAAAGTACCCGCCTACTGTCGAGCAAACGAATCCTAATGCTGCGAGGTCAGACGGTTTCTACGAAGTGAAACAGTCTGATGAATGGGACTATAAAACTATCGCGCCACCTCCAGAAAGTGACGTACTGTAGCTTTAAATAAGAGCAGACTTTATGAGGCGCTGTTAAAAGTGCTGTACGCAACATGCACTCCAACTGAAAACTAT
>NW_026571047.1:37075643-37085643 GCF_026225935.1 Boleophthalmus pectinirostris
TAGTCCTGGTTTAATTCTGGTTTAGTCCTGGTTTAGTTCTGGTTTAGTTCTTACATGAGTCAAATCTACTATAATTGCTTTTCATTGCCTCAGGTCGGACCACGGAAAAAGTTAGCAACGAAGGGGGGTTAGTTTGTTAACTTATCAAATAACGCGACGTATCTCTCTTTTTACTCCAAAATCCAAACCAAAACTTTTTCAAAAATTTACATAAACTTAATTAAGTGACAAAATTTGAAAAACAGAGAAAATATTAGAGTAATTAAAATGTTAAAGTAGTTGTGTCTCCCCTTGTTTGGAGTTGGTACGGTCCGTTTACTCCTCTAGTAGTTGCACAGTGAAGCTCCGCGTTATAAAGCCTTAGGGACGCTTCTGCTTCACTTTGCTGCACTTTTTCGCCTCTTTTTGCAAAAACAACTCTTCAAAAACGCTCGAAGGACTCTAACAACCTTCTCCACACCTTCTGAACATCACTGAGACTCCAAACGATGCATGTGAGTACGAGTTTTATGCGCATTTGTAACTTTTATTCGCCGATTTGTGCACAGTTTTGGGCTTGTTTGGCAGTTTTGCAGTGATGTTTTTGGTTAAATAAAACTACAAAACGTGCGTGCATGCTAGCTGATGACATGTTTCGCATTAATACAGTGACTCAAAGGCTATTTCCTCTGTAAATTTGCTGAATGCGTTAGATTTGCCACTTTTTGTCATGTTTTTGTACCAGAAATGCAGCTCTTTTGTGTTCTGTGGAGTGGGCTTACAATATAAAACCTTACAAACTACTGTAAAGCCTAAATAAAAATAATTTAACACCATATTTATGCCTCAAAATCCTCAGAATGGTGAAATATGCCACTATTCTTTTTTAAAATAGTCATTTTAATATTAATTTATTGCCAAACTTCAATATTTTTTGTGTGTTCGATGAAAATAATTGGAGTATTTTTTATTTTATTTCATTGTTTGTCATTTCAAACTCACAAAAATGTACAGTTGGAAAAATAGGAAGTGTATTTATAAATTAACATGAAGTCCAATTTGATTATAACCGCACAATACAACAAAACAACAGAGTAAAAATTCAGAAATTATTATTACAATATTAAAAGTAACGTCTTCAGTAAATGTGTGACTTTCAATGTGTGATTTAACTCAACAGAAACCGAAAATAATCGTTTTTATTGCACCATAAATTAGCAATGATTAAAGGAGAGAGGTGGAGTTGGTTTCACTTTTGAATCTTCGCACAAATAATTTAAATTTTGACATTTTCGTGACATTTTTTGCATCTGTTTTTACATTAAGTGAGTGTGTACATAGAGACTGAGCTCACGTGTTTGTAGTATTAGTTAAAGTTAGTTAAAGATGCACTGTGTAACTTTTCCGGCGGCTCGTTTCCATGGAGATATCATCGTTTTAATCTGAAAGGTTTCACAGTACGGCATTAAACTCGAATCTGTGCTGCATTTATTCAATTACAGATGATTTTAGAGCTCAAAAATACTTTGAAAAACTTGCATTTCTACAGTGAGTGGCTCGCCTCTCCACAGATGTGACCTGTAACATGGCCTGGAGGCATCGTGGGCTTGTCTCAGAGGAATTACATAAGTTTAATGCCATGCTGTGGAACATTCTAGACCAGGGGTGTCAAACTCAAACTCACAGAGGCCAAAATAAAAAAAACTAGGACTAAGTCGTGGGACAAACTAAATATTTATTAGAAACATCTGCATGTTTTCTCTTTTTTCGAGATCTGTAATGTTAAACTTTTTCTTATTCAAATAAATGTTTAACAATAGTTTTACTTAAACACTGAATCTAAAACAAGCAGACTGTATTTTCTGCACTATAGGCGCTCTGGATTATAAGGCGTCATTGAATGGTCTATTTTTGAACTTTTTTCACATTTCCACATTTAAACCACTCTGGACTAGGGACGGGCATTCCATGAAATTTTCTTAATCGATCGTCGGAAGAATTAACGATCGATTATCGATTAATCGTTAACGATTTTATATTAAAATGATCATCATTATTATTACTATCTACACTAATCTGCATAAATAACAAAACAAAAACAAATCTGGTCACACTGACCTGTATTCACCTGAGTCATGTCTTTTAATCCGACAGAAATTGAATCACATCAGTGACACAAGAGCTGGAGTTTTATCTTCACTTAGTTTATGTAAATTAGTGATGTGGTTTTAAGTTTTGTTTCTGTGAGATTTGAACAAAACTGAATTAAACACATTATAATGTCAAACGGGCTGATGTGGCTCTAGAGTCGTTATGTTTATATGTCATAAAGTTGAATTTATTTATGCAGATTAGTGCAGATAGTAATAATAATGATGATCATTTTAATATAAAATTATAATGATTAATCAATAATCGATGATTAATCAATAATCGATCGTTAATTCTTCCGACAATCGATTAAGAAAATTTCATCGAATGTCCATCCCTAGTCTGTTTTACTCCTGATGCTCCTGACTACAGGAGCCGTGATGCTGCAAGTGGAGCGGCTTTGTAATTTACTAAAGTCGTACTAAGACGCCCCAATAACTTCATATATAAGATGCTCTGGATTATAAGGCACACAGTCGTTTTTTTTATTAAATTAAAGGCTTTTAAGTGCACCCTATACTGCGGAAAATACGGTAAAATAATAACAGCATTTTTAATAAATAATGTCTCTATAGTCGATCTGTGTGCGGTGGAGCAGCTCTAATACAGATTTGATATTATCTCACGGGCCAAATATAATTATATCACGGGCTGAATTTGGCCCCCGGGCCTGAGTTTGACGTGTCTGTTCTAGACAAAGCATTAACATTTCCACCGGAAAAGCTGCACAATGCACCTTTAAGTGGAGCGTCTGTCAAACCCTTTTCTCCATGGAGATGCTCTCGCTTTGTCTGGAATGTCCCACAGTATGGCATTAGAATGATCTGTTTCCATGGAGACAAGACCACGATGCCTCCAGGCCATGTTACAGGTCAGATCTGTGGAGAGGCGAGCTCGCTTTGCATATGGCATTAAAACTTTCTATTAAGTCTGTTGAATTAATTGAATTTTGATTGCGATTTCGAAACAATTTTTATTTGGGGATTTTTAAAATATAAATAAGTATATTTATTTAGTTTTTTAAATATAAATTGTAGAACAGTTGGAGATATAGTTTATTTTGGAGACATTTATGCTTTTCTATTTCATGTTCAAAGTTTATTTTATTCATTTTATGTTTTATACTTCACAAAACTGTTCTAAGGTTCATATTTGTAGCCCATATTTATTTTCAGTTTGAAAGTTTTGCGTAAATTATCAATGACAAATTGTTGTTTTTTTTAGAGAGAAATGCTGAATAAATGCATCGTGTAACTAAAAAATAATCGTTTGAATTATCGTGATTTCAGAATTGACCAAAATAATCATGATTTTTTCCGCAATCGAGCAGCTCTGTGATCAGTACTTGAATACATTTTACACTTTCAGTCATTTCAGCGAACTTTAAAGTAACACTGAGTAACTTTTCTGAGGGTTTGTCACATGACATGCCACACTGTGACCGGGCTCGCCTCTCCACAGATCCGACCTGCGGCACCACCAACTCGACTGGAGATACATTAGAAACATTAACATAAATCAGAAAATTGCATAATATTGGTTCTTTAAAGTGAACTATTTCTGTTTTTCTCGTTTTTTTAAGTTGTAAAAATCAGAAACAGACTCAGAGTTTGTTTGAACGTGTAATTTTCCCTCAGGTTGGAGTTTTTTTTTTTACTTCTCTGCACGTTTCCTTCACCTCTGTGTTTGATTTAAAGCCTCCGTGTAACATTCTGTGAACTCACGACACACACTTTACAACTTTTTTACTCTTTTTCTTTGTTTTTTTTTTTTTTTTTGTCTGATTTTATTTATTTATTCCTGATCTTTGCCTTTGGGGTTTGGAGAGAGAGAAAGAAGAAGAGAGAAAAGAGAAAGAGAAAGAGAGAGGAGGACTTGTTTAAACGAGTCTGAGGAGGAGAAGAGCTCAACTTTCAGCCTTTTGAACGAAGGAAACTGAGAATGGAGAGAAGAGAAAGAGAGAGAGAGAGAGAGAGGAAGGGAGAGAAGAGAAGAAGAGAAAGAGGAGAGAGGGAGAGAAGGGAGGGAGAGGGAATGAAGAAGAAGAGAGGAAGAGAAGAGAGGGAGGGAGAAGAGGAAAAGAGAGGGAGGGAGAGAAGAAGAGAAGGAGGGAGAGAGGGAGGGAGAGAAAAAGTGAAGAGACGGAGAGAAGAGAGTGTGGGAGAGAAGGAGAGAAGAAAGAGGGAAAGAGGAGGAAGAAGAGAGGGAGAGAAGGAGAGAGGGAGAGAGAGAGAGGAAGAGAGAGAGAGAAAAAGAGAGGGAGAGAGAGAGAGAGAGAAGAGAGAAGAGAGAGGGAGGGAGAGAGAAGAAGAGAGGAGAGGGAGAGAGAGGGAGGGAGAGAGAAGAAGAGAGGGAGAGAGAGGAGGGAGGGAGAAAGAAGAGAGGAGGGAGGGAGGGAGAGAGAGAGAGGAGAGAGAGAAGAAGAAGAGAGGGAGGAGAGAGAGAAGAGAAGGAGAGAGGAGAGGAGAGAGAGGGAGAGGGAGAGAGAGAAGAAAGAGAAGGAGGGAGGGAGAGAGAAGAGAAGAGAGAGAGGGAGGGAGGGAGAGAGAGAGAGGGGAGAGAGAGAAGAAAGGAGAGGAGGGAGAGAAGAGAGGAGAGGGAGAGAAGGAGAAGAGGAAGGAGAAGGGGAGGGAGAGAAGAGAAAAGAGAGGGAGGGAGAGAGAGAAGAGAGAGGAGAGAAGAGAGGGAGAGAGAGAAGAGAAGGAGAGGAGGAGGGAGGAGAGAAAGAAGAGAGAGAGAGGAGAGAAGAAGAGAAGAGAGAGGAGAGAGGAGAGAGAGGAGAGGGAGAGAGAGAAGAGAAGGAGAGAGGGAGGGAGAGAAGAAAAGAGAGGGAGGGAGAGAGAGAAGAGAGGGAGAGAGAGAAGAAGAGAGGGAGAGAGAGGAGGGAGGGAGAAAAGAAGAGAGAGGGAAGAAGAGAGAGAAAGAGGGAGGGAGAGAACAAGAGAAGAAAGGGAGGGAGGGAAAGAAGAAAGGGAGGGAGGGAGGAGGAAGAAAGGGGGAGCAAACAGATAGAGGTGAGGTGAAGAGAGAAAGAAAGAGAAAGGAGAGAGGATGAAGTGAGGTGAAAAAAGAACAGAGGTGAGAGATTTGGGCAGTAAAATATTAAATCAACTGTGATCATTTTTACACTGAAACAACATGATTCTGTGAGAAAAACAAAGTATTTAAAAACAATGGACTAAATATTCAGATTTTACTCTCACAATAGTCAAAGTATTTCATGTGTTTAATGAGTAAATTCTACTAGAAAATGACCAGTGTGTTTGAAATATTTTACAGTCGCTGCTCAAACCCACAAATACTAACAGAGGATTAGTCTCTGCGCTCGGCGACTGTAGGACGAGTGTTTTGATCTGAAGGTTGGCGGTTCAAATCCTGATCTCAGCATAGTTCATTGATTAAATTTATTATTTAATTAATTGTTGCATTTAGACAGCACCTTTCAAGATTCTCACGTCACTTTACAGGTCATTATTCATTCACTCAACACTCTGTGATGTAAGATACAGGGATGGGCATGATTAGTCGATTAATCGATAATTGATCATTAAGAATTTCATCGATTACGTAAATTTTAATCGATAAACCGAATGTATGTTGCTGTGTGTATCGTGACCAAACAGGTGTGTACATGTGTCTCTGCATCAGAAGGAGCGAGACACAAACAGTGGGTCAGTCTGTAACGAACCGAAGCACAAATGTGGATTTAACCAGGATTTGTACAAGAAATTCCACACTTTCCGTTGCGTTGGGACAAGTGTGAGTCCATGTGCACAGTGGATAAAGCAGCACATATGTTTCTGTGTCCAGTGGGAAAAAGTTTTTCCAGGTGAGAGTCGCTCAATGTGGATGACGAGGCCCCGCCCCCCTCCCCCCGTACGCTGTCCTGGTTTTGACAAACACAAATCTGGTCACACTGACCTGTATTCACCTGAGTCATGTCTTTTAATCCAACACAAGTTGAACCACATCAGCGACACAAGAGCTGGAGTTTTATCTTCACTTAGTTTATGTAAATTAGTGATGTGGTTTTAAGTTTTGTTTCTGTGAGATTTGAACAAAACTGAATTAAACACATTATAATGTCAAACAGCTGATGTGGATCTAGAGTCGTTATGTTTATATGTCGTAAAGTTGAATTTATTTATGCAGATTAGTGCAGATAGTAATAATAATGATGATCATTTTAATATAAAAACGTTAATGATTAATCGATAATCGATCGTTAATTCTTCCGACGATCGATTAAGAACATTTCATCGAATGCCCGTCCCTGGTAAGATACTATTGTAGCCACAGCTGCCCTGGGACAGACTGGTGGAAGCGAGGCTGCCAATCTGCACCATCGGTCCCTCTGACCATCATCACTCACACACAACAATTTCATACGAGGCAATGTGGGTGAAGTGTCTTGCCTAAGGACACAACCACACTTTTTACGACTGGCGCCTCCTGTGGCTCCTGATTTTCCCAGAGTCTCCGTCCGAGTCCAGACCAGGACCAGGACCAGACCTCTGAGCTTCTGAGATCTGACGGCCAGTGTTGGGAATATTACTTTTAAAATGTAATCCCCTACAGATTACAGATTACATACACCAAAATGTAGTTTGTAACGGAATCCACTAAATTACTTAAAGTGAGTAACGTAATCTGAATACTTTGGATTACTTGATATTGTCGTGCTTTTTAAAACTACATGAATGTAACAGCCACATCCTGAAAATTCTTGTTTGTTCTCATCAAATTGTTTGTTGAGCCCAAATCTTAGACCTGGTTTAGTCCTGATTTAGTCCTGGTTTAGTCCTGGTTTAGTTCTGGTGTGGAGTTCACTCTTTACATTTGTGTTACAGGAACAAAACTGAACACTGAGGTTAAATCCAGGTGGACTTTATCGCCCCCTTCAGGCAGGTTTATTGAAGACACTTTCTGTTCACGCTGACGGCACAAACCAGAAAACTTTTGGAAACGTGATGACGCTCTCACCTTCTCTCCCTCCCTCCATCCCCCTCTTCTCCCTCCATCCCCCCTCTTCTCCCTCTCTCCTCTCTTTTCTCTCTGTCTCAACTCTCTCTCTCTCTCTCACTGCTCTCTTCTCTCCCCCTCCATCTCATTTCTCTCTCTTTTTCTTTCCCATCCTCCCTATTCTCTCCTCCCTCTCACATTTCTCTCTCTTATCTCTCCTCACTCTGTCCTTTTGTTTCTCTCTCTTCTCTTCTCTTCTCTTCCCTCTCTCTTCTCTCTCTCTCTCTTCTCCTCTCTTCTCTCTCTCTTCTCCTCTCTCTCTCTTCTCTCTCTCTCTTCTCCTCACTCTCTCTTCTCCTCTCTCTTCTCTCTCTCTCTTCTCCTTTCTCTTCTCTCTCTCTCTTCTCCTCGCTTCTCTCTCTCTTCTCTCTCTCTTCTCTCCCTCCTCCTCTCCTTCCTTCCTCCCTCTCTCCTCTCTCTCTCTCTTTCTCTCCTCCTCACTTGCTCTCTCTCTCTCTTCTCCCTCTTGCTTCTCTCTCTCTCTCCCTCCCTTCCTTCATCCTTCTTGCTTCTCTCTCTCTTCTCTCCCCCCTCCTCTCCTTCCTTCCTCCCTCTCTCCTCTCCTCTCTCTTTTCTCTCCTCCTCACTTCTCTCTCTCTCTTCTCCTCTCTTCTCTTTCTTTTCTCTCCCTCCTCCTCTCCTTCCTTCCTCCCTCTCTCCTCTCCTCTCTCTTTTCTCTCCTCCTCACTTCTCTCTCTCTCTTCTCTCTTCTCTCTTCTCTCTCTTCTCCTCTCTTCTCTCTTCTCCCTCTTGCTTCTCTCTCTTCTAACTCTCTCCCTCTCTTCTCTTCCTCTTCATCCCTCTCTCGCTTCTCTCTCTCTCTTCTCTCCCCCCTCCTCTCCTTCCTTCCTCCCTCTCTCCTCTCTTTCCTCTCCTCTCTCTCTCTTCTCTCTCGTCTGCAGCTGTTGTTCTCGTCTGTCATGAGTTTCCTCTTAAATCTGAGTCAGCACCTGCTGCTCTGCACGAGGACAGAGACCCACAGCGACCAGCTCCTCCCCAAAACTCCCACACTCACACCAAAACACAACAGAAAACCACTGAAACAAAAAACAAAACAAAAAACTGAAAACAACAAAACACAACCAGAAACACAACCCCAAAAACTGAAACAAAAAAACAAAACAAAAACAGTAAAAACTGAAAAAACTAAAACAAAAAACACAACTGGAAAAACTGAAACAAAAACAAAAACAAAAAACAAACAGTAAAAACTGAAAAAAAACAACTGTAAAAACTGAAAAAAAAAAAAAAAAAAAAAACTAAAAAAAACTAAAAACTGTGAAAACTGAAACTGTCCTGGTTTAGTTTAGTCCTGGTTTAAACCTGATGTAGTCCTGGTTTAGTGCTGGTTTAGTCTTAGTTTAGTCCCAGTTTAGACCTGAACCTGATGTAATCCTGG
Organism: Boleophthalmus pectinirostris; assembly: GCF_026225935.1. NCBI lineage: Eukaryota > Metazoa > Chordata > Actinopteri > Gobiiformes > Gobiidae > Boleophthalmus > Boleophthalmus pectinirostris. Next base: position 37,084,195 of record NW_026571047.1, read on the forward strand.
TTTAGTCCTTGTTGAGTTTAGTCTTGGTTTAGTCTTAGTTTAGTCCTGGTTTACTCTTAGTTTAGTCCTGGTTTAGACCTGATATAATCCTGGTTTAGTCTTAGTTTAGTCCTGGACCTGATGTAATCCTGGTTTAGTCCTGATTTATACCTGTAGTCTTGGTTTAGACTTAGTTTAGTCCTGGCTTAGACCTGATATAGTCCTGGTTTAGTCCTTGTTTAATTTAGTCTTGGTTTAGTCTTAGTTTAGTCCTGGTTTAGTCTTAGTTTAGTCCTGGTTTAGTCTTAAATAGGGACATTTCTTGTACAAAAGTAAAAATAAAACATAATATTTTAGGAAGTTTTAAACCATTTTAAAGAAAAATCTTTTAAATGTGGAAGGTTTTTAAAATATTCTAACATGAGCCTGTGATGACCCCAGTCCCAGTAGCATGTAGCCGTTAGCTCGTAGCTTTAGCCGCTAGCGTTCCCGCCGCGGCGCCGGGAGCAGCTGTCGTCCGCGCGCACCTCGGATTAGCATTAGCATTAGCTCTAATTGTTCCGCGGACACAAAGCCCTGATCCTTACATAACGGGGCCCCTCCGGAGGATTACACAGGGCCAGGGTCCGGGGGAGTTTGGGGAGCGGCGCTAATTGGAACACAGCGCTAAACAACAGCTAAACTAATGTGTCCAGAGACAGAACGGTCATTTACATGTTTAGAGAATTCTGTGTTCTGTGTTTAGTTCCGTAAATTATAAGAGGAACTTCAATTAAAAATTAAAAGACAGCATTAAATAAATGTGTGTGTGTGTGTGTGTGTATGTATATATATATATATATATATATATATATATATATGTATATATATATATATATATATATATATATATATATATATATATTTGTGATTTTCTTTGACAGACTTTGTTATTAGTTTTGCGATTTTTATTTTAATAAAAATATTATTTTCAAAGTTCACATTTTGAACTCATCCAAAAGACTAAAATATGAACAAATGACAGTGATACAAACTAACCCTTTTTTTTAAATTAATCATTTAACAAAATACAATAATAAACATAAAAACTAAACACAAAAACATAAAACAATACCAAATAAAAATGTTATTAAATAAAACAAAAGTCATGTGGTAGTTCAGCATATTTATAGTTTAGTCCTGGTTTAGACCTGGTTTAGACCTGGTTTAGTTTAGTCCTGGTTTAGACCTGGTTTAGTTCTGGTTTAGATCTGGTTTAACGTAGACCCGGTTGACACCTGGTTTAGACGTACTTTAGATCTGGTTTAGACATGTTTTACTCCTGGTTTAGTTTAATCCTGGTTTAGACCCAGTTGAGACATGGTTTAGTCCTGGTTTAGACCTGGACCATGTGTTGTGTTGTGTTGCTGTTGTGTTGGTTTTGTGTTTTATATCTGAATCCCTCGTGTTGTTCGCAGACAGAATAATTCT
>NW_026571047.1:37088143-37180643 GCF_026225935.1 Boleophthalmus pectinirostris
CGTCAGCCTCATTTGCCTGAGCATTTGTAACGTTTTTTGGTGTATCTCTGGTGAGGACAGCTGCGTGACCCCGTCCAAACCTCAGATAGCGCGTTATCTCCCGCTCCGCAGCGTCCGCCGCGACAGTTCAAAACCCCCGTATCTCCCCGATGAGATCACGCAGCAAAACCGTCAAACAGTCTGAGAACGCGACACCACAGAGATAAAACGCACCAAAATGTCTCTGTATTTTAGGATTATTTTGATAACGGTAAAAGACAGGAATAAACTGACAGGATATGGCTTTGATTTTGGTGGTTTTTGTAGGTTCCAGGTTCAGTATTGAGGGTTTTAAGATGATGTTCTAATGTTATTACCTCCTCAAAAACAGACCTGGACTTGTTTAGTCCTGGTTTAATCACATTTTTGAGTCTTTTTTTTCATGTTAGCAGCTCCTTTCAACCTTTAGTAGGGCTGGGCATCATTTATCGTTTAATGTGATGATACAGTATCGATATCGTGGGCTGCTGTATCGATATATCACCGAGAGGATTTTTTGGTTTATTTTACTCAATTATTTTGTTACAGCTACAGTTTTGTTGTTTGTTCAGAGGAAGGAAACTCATTTATGCAACAAATTTGAAATTTTCACTGTTTTGATGATTAAAATGTTTGTGTTTCATATGAACTTTGCACAAGAAGTGATTTAACAAAGACTTTTAGTGTCACAGACATGATTTAGGCTTTATTTTTATTGAACCGCATCGAATCGATTTAAAATATATCGTATGAAATCGAAAGTGCAGTGTATCGAGATATGTATCGTGTCGGCAACTTCTTAGCCCTCACACTCTCCTCGGGGTCACGTTGACCCAAAGAAAAAATTTTTTTCCTTCCCGCTCTTTTGGGGCGGGTTAATCAGACCCAAAAAAGGTATTTTCTCGCCTGGCAAGAATTTATTTGAAAATAAATGTTTGGGTCTGATTGACCCGCCCCAAGGGAGCGGGAAGGGAAAAAAAAAAATGTCTTTGGGTCTCTGTGACCCCGAGGAGAGCCCAGCCCCAGTGTGGACGCCTAAATATCGTCGATATGTTGATGTAGGAGCTCGAGTCTCGTCCTTATTGGACCACGTCACTGTGACTCGCTCCTTCCTGATTCTCTGGGTTCGTGACATCGTCATGTGACGCTGTTGTGGAAAACAGTTTAGACAAAGCAGAGACAAACAGGAAACAGCGGAGAAATGCTCATCTTAAAATCCAGTGTTACGTTCAGAAACAACTGAACCTTGTCGTCGGTCCATGAAAAGACTGTTTTCACGCTTGGCATCTTCCTCGGCTCGAAACTTCAGACACGGTGCTCCACTTCTTTGTTTTTACGGCTCACATGACGTCGTGACGATGTGACCTCAGCCTCGTGGACACAGAAACGACGTGTCTGGAGGCAGATCGTTTTGTTGAAAAGGTGATTCGTTTCAGTGTAAACGTAACCTAAGAAATTGCCGATACGATACATACCTCGATACACAGGCCACGATACGATACATTTTTCGATGCAAGTGCACTTTTGATTCAATACGATTCGATATAATTCAAATCAATTCAATTTGGTTCAGTGAAAAAGAGGCTAAATCATGGCTCTAATTCAGCTGCTGCAAGTTCAGACACGGTGCTCCACTTCTTTGTTTTTACCGCTCACATGACGACGTGACGATGTGACCTCAGCCTCGTCATGTGACCAGTGTTTCAGGAGGTTTCTCGTTACCGTGTGGATCTGAAAGGCTTTGATTGTGAACACAGAAACGGCGTGTCTATTGTTGAACCGGTGATTCGTTTCAGTGTAAACGTAACCTAAGAAGTTGCCGATACGATACATACCTCGATACACAGGCCACGATACGGTACAATAAGTTTTTCGATGCAAGTGCACTTTTGATTCAATACGATTCGATACGATATATTTCAGTTTGAGGCTAGATCATGGCTGTGATATTAAAAGTCCACGAAGTCTACTAAATTTTTGCAAAGTTAAGATGGAAAATGCCCATTTTTACTCATCAAAACAGTGAAAATGTGATACACAACTGCAGCTCGTACACAAAATAATCTGTCTGTTAGTGCAAGGAACGTCTGTCTGTGTCTGTTTGTTTGTTTTTTTGTTTGTTTGTTCCACGCATAACTCACAAACCACTCATCGGACCGATCTCAAATTTGGAGGGAGTCATGCTCATGGGACGGGCGTTTGCCAATTTTCATGTTGTTAGGATAAAAAATGCCAAAGATCTGGTTTAAAACATTTTCCTTGGAAACATCGATACAGCAGCCCACGATATCGATACTGTTTCGCCAAATTAAACAAAACGATATATCGATATTTCAATATTTTTGCACATCCCTAACCTAGAGATCGGCAATTCTAGAGCTGAAATCGCCCAAAATGATTCTAGTGAAGGTGTGTGGAGTTTAAAAACACAACAACAAAAACAGAAGAACTCAGCCTAAATGTGCAGAGTTTGTGTGTGAAACATGTGAATGAAACAAAAAACAAAAAAAACACAACTCCAGGTCTGTTTGTGACGAGGAAACGACTTTAGAACAGATCAGAAAAAAAGCGTTTTATGTGCTCTTTAAAATATGAGTCGGCCTGTTTAAGACCCAGTCATTTTTGTCAGATTATTATATATTTGACCAACAAAAATCTCCTTTAAAATGCTCAAAATTATTTAAAAAATTCACCTATTTTCCACATTTCCCGTGAGCAGACCCTCCTGACCCCTGATCCTTTAAAAAAATAACAAATCGCCCACTCACTCTAACTCTACTGCTGCTAAACTTAACACAGAAACAGAAAAATATGAAAAAATATAGAACCAAAACAGCTGAGTAAAGATATTTTCGTCCAGTTTCTGTTTAAAGACGGTAATTTCACTTCCACGTTTGCGGAATATAGAACTGAAGCTGGAGTGTTTTAAGAATGATTCAGTTCACTATCATCAGAATTCCTTGGGCGTGTGACGCTAACTGGAGGCTCTGCTCTGTCTGAAGCTCTTTTACTCGAATTAGACTTTATTCAGAGCAGAATCTGACCAAAAACGGGTCTTTCTACTTTCATGTATCATTCGTTCATTCGTTTCTCCAAATAAAAACAAAATTAAGAAAATGAAAAAACACTTGAGTCCCGGTCTGGTCCCGGTCTCAGTCCTGGTCTGGTCCCGGTCTCAGTCCTGGTCTGGTCCCGGTCTCAGTCCTGGTCTCAGTCCCTTTAGCTCTACTGAACTAAAGCTTAAAGGTAGTGACTAACTTGAAAACTACTCAGCAAAAAGTGAAGTGTTAAAATTGACTTTCACAGAATCAGTTTTAACATTTTCTCAGAGTTTATTTGAGTCCAATCTGTTCTAGAGTTAATTTAATGTTTTTGGAAATGTTAAATTAAGTAAGACTGGACCAAAGTTCCTGTTTCACCCCGAAATCAAGAGTTATATTAACGTTTCCAGAGTAAACGGATAACACTTTGTAGAGTTATCCTGATTTAGCTAAACAACACACAGAGGAGTTTTATTTTTACACTTTATTTGAGTTAATTTAAGATGAAATTATGAACAAAATTGGTTCAAACTGGTCTTCTCTCACGGGAGTTTGAAGTGGAGGGTGCGAGGAGCCAAATTAACACTAGTAGAAGGTGAATTAACACCAGTGGAAGTTGAATTAACACTAGTGGAAGTTGAATTAACACTAGTGGAAGTTGAATTAACTTCAACCATATCAAATCTGGAAAATAACCCCAACTCCAACCTCCATTTAACTTTCAAATAATTAAAATAACACTTTATGTTTTAAAAACAACTCTTGAGATATTTTACCCTGAAATTTTAACCCTCCTGTTTTTGCTGTGTCCCCCTTCATGACATCACAAGGTGGAACATGGAGCATTTTAAACTTCAGAAGATGTAGACAGACTGATAATAAAGAGTTACTCAAACATGAATGAAACAAAACACAACTCCAGCTCTGTTTTTGCAAATTTGTTCTTCTGAATTTCAATTAAGAACGAAAAACAATAAAACAGGAATTTAATTTTTCTGTATTAGTGTCAAACAAAAAACAGATTTTGACCTCTATTTCCAATGTTTAATGTAAAGTTTATTTCAAATAACACCAATCAAAAATCTCTGTGCCTTTTTCAGTTTTGATATTTTATTTTCTCTGGTTTATTTGCCCTGGAAATTCTGCTGCTAGAAAAGAATAAAATATCAAATTAAAATACGCACCAAGACCAAGACAAATTTTTGTGTGTGTGTTATTTGAAATAAACTTAAAATTAATGTTTTTGTTTGACACCGTTACCGTATTTTTTGGATTATAAGGCGCACTGTCGATTTTTGAGAAAATTAAAGGATTTTAAGTGCGCCTTATGGTCCGAAAAATACGGTAATTATTGGAAATAGAGTTTGAAATTCGTTTTTTTTTTACACTAAAATGCAATAATGAATTAACAAACTGTTTTTCCATTTTATTGTTTTTCGTTCTTAAAAAAAAAAGAACGGTACACGGAAGAACATGACTTGAAGCTCACAAAAGTCCATTTCGTGTAATATCGGACGTTTAAATGTTTCAGATATAATTTGATAAAAGTTTTAAATCTAAATGTCTTTATCTATGTCATTGCAGATTTTTGACGACACTTTCCTGGAGGAGTTTGAAGCCGGAACTTTCTAGAACATGGATTATTTGTGCAGTTCTGGAGCCGTTTGTGAAAGCGCGGAACAGAAATGTGTTTGGAGATGGTGATCGTGGGGAAGAAAACGCTCGACAAAAACGCCAACGAAGATGTAACGTTCAAAAGCTCCAGTGTGGGACCGGTGAGAAACGTCAGATGCCCTCCCACTGCCCTCTGTGTTTGTGTCAGATGCCCTCCCACTGCCCTCTGTGTTTGTGTCAGATGCCCTCCCACTGCCCTCTGTGTTTGTGTCAGATGCCCTCCCGTCCTCCTGTGTCCTGTAGAGTCAGACTGAGATGCGGGCAGATAAAATGTCAAATAAGAACCCAGATCCAGCCCAGGTCTAAACCCGGCCTAAACCAGATCTAGCTCAGGACTAAACCCGGTCCAAATCAGGTCCAGTCTAGGACTAAACCTGATCTAAACCAGATCTATTTTAGGACTAAACTTGGCCTAAACCAGATCCAGCCCAAGTCTAAACTCGGCCTAAACCAGATCTATTTTAGGACTAAACCCGGTCTAAACCAGGTCCAGCCCAGGTCTAAACTCGGCCTAAACCAGATCTATTTTAGGACTAAACCCGGTCTAAACCAGGTCCAGCCCAGGTCTAAACTTGGCCTAAACCAGATCTGTTTTAGGTCTAAACTCGGTCTAAACCAGATCTATTTTAGGACCAAACCCGGTCTAAATCAGGTCCAGCCCAGGTCTAAACCCGGTCTAAACCAGGTCCAGTCTAGGACTAAACCAGATCTATTTTAGGACTAAACCTGGCCTAAACCTTGTCCAGCCCAGGTCTAAACCCGGTCTAAAACAGGTCCATCATTAACTCCAAACAGTTCTCCATCTTATTCCGTCCACACCCTTTTGTCTCTAATCGCTCCTAAATCCCTCTTTTTTTAAAAAAAGAGGGATTTAGGATTAACCTGATTTAGGATTATTCCCAATTAACCGGAAGCGGCACTTCCGGTTAATCGGGAATAATTCTGGAAACGTTTTCCATCTTAAATCTGACATAAAGTTTTAGTTTATTCGTGTAAAATGTTCAGTGTGATTCTCTGGAGGTTTTACATCGACTTTATCGTCCAGATTGAACTTTACTTTTACTGTCGAGATCCACACAAAACAAACACACATCCTGAATGATGATTAAACTTCCGGAATAATCTAGAATAGTAAATAATTGATTGTCCTCGTTGTCGTTGCCAGATCCCGGCCCGGACCATGAGCCAAGGCACGGCCCTGTTCTCCTGTGGACTCATGGGTAAGACACAAACTCTACTGAACTCTGTAGATCTGTTTCACTGCTGCTTCACTGCCCCCTGTCCAGGACCAGGACTAAACCAGGACTAAACGGAGAGGACTAAACCAGGACTAAACCAGGACTAAAATCAGGACTAAACCAGGACTAAACCAGGACTAAACCAGGACTAAACAAGGACTAAACAAGGACTAAACCAAGACTAAACAAGGACTAAATCAGGACTAAAATCAGGACTAAACCAGGACTAAACCAGGACTAAACAAGGACTAAACCAGGACTAAACCAGGACTAAACAAGGACTAAACAAGGACTAAACACGGACTAAAGCAGGACTAAACCAGGACTAAACCAGGACTAAAACCAGGACTAAACCAGGACTAAACCAGGACTAAACTAAAAGGACTAAAAGGACTAAACCAGGACTAAACCAGGACTAAAACAGGACTAAACAAGGACTAAACCAGGACTAAACAAGGACTAAAGCAGGACTAAACCAGGACTAAACAAGGACTAAACAAAGACTAAACCAGGACTAAACCAGGACTAAACCAGGACTAAAGAAGGACTAAACCAGGATTAAACCAGGATTAAAAACCAGGGCTAAAGAAGGACTAAACCAGGATTAACCAGGGCTAAACCAGGACTAAACCAGGACTACAGAAGGACTAAACCAGGATTAACCAGGACTAAACCAGGGTTAAACCAGGACTAAACTAGGACTAAAGAAGGACTAAACCAGAGCTAAACCAGAACTAAAGAAAGACTAAAGAAGGACTAAATGAGACCAGCTGCAAAACAAAAACAACATAAAACACGTTAAATCGTCTTTATTTAGTTCCGCTCAGGGTCTGGGGGTGGACTGACTGGACAGAGACACAAACGAATTTACGCCGACCAGAAGAAAACACACACTTCAGCTGCTCCCGGCTTTTCTGTCATCTCGGTTTGTCGTTCCTCCACGGACACAAACGCCATCCAAACTTTTCTTGCAGCAGCTGGAGAATTGTTTCATCACACTTTACGTCTGTCAGCTCAGGAGGAGAAGGGAAGAGAGGAAGAAGACAAACTGAGGCTACGTTTATATGATGAGGGTCTGAACAGAAGACGCAAAAAGTGGCGTCGCGTCTTCACTTTTTATTCCGCGTTTAGACGAGCGTTTTCGGGAGGAAATCTGCGTGCATACGGTGACGCAAAAGTGTGTGGATTTCGATTGTGTGTGTGCGCAAAGCGGCTCGGTGGTGATGTATGTGACGTAAACACGTACGCGACCTGAGCAGATCTGACCAGAGTTTTGCGTCTTGGGCAGTGTCAACGGAAACACTACGACGGAGCGAATTCAACTGTTCCACTCTGCAGGGAGGTTTCAGATTTTTGTGTTTTTAATCCCCCAAAACGCCGTCACCGTCTAAACAAAATGGGTCCAGTCAAGTGGTAACGGAGGGAAACAGGGGCAGATTTTTTACATTCAAATGTCTCTTATTCAGAAACTAGAGGAACTATTGAAATAAGTAAAGTATCAGAATGTAGGAAAGAGTTACACTCCAACAGGGTCAAGTTAAACCTGTGAGATTCTTTCAAGTTGTTGACAAAAAATTTAAAAACTCATGTCGGTAACGGAGGGAATGAAATATGCAGCACTTTTTGGTCAATAAATCCAAACAGTGATAACTCTTGGTTCTCACTTACAATATCCTTAACAAACTGGTTTGAATATTTGCTTCATATAGTTTTTTTCTACCATATGGTACAAGATTAGGTTGAAAAACCTCTTACTTTTTGACTCATGAGATTTTTTTATTAAGAAAGGTTCATGGTAACGGAGGGAAAAGTAACAGGAAAAATTGTTCAAACAAGTAGAAGGTGCAGGATTTTACATCATTTGTCGCTTTTTTCTTCTGAAAACTTTAATATTACTTCAAAATGAAAGAAACTATTTCTATAAAATATGTCAGTCCTTCCAAGAACATTTTTATCATTTTAAATACATAAAAAAACAAACTCATGTACCATCTAGGGGTGTGCAAAAATATCGGAATATCGATATATCGTATCGTTTAATGTGATGATACAGTATCGATATCGTGGGCTGCTGTATCGATATATCGCCAAGAGTATTTTTAGGTGTGTTTTACTCAATTATTTTGTTGCAGAGCTACAGTTTTGTTGCTTGTGGAGTGAAAGGAAACTCATTTATGCGACACATTTGACATTTTCACTGTTTTGATGATTAAAATGTTTGTGTTTCATATGAACTTTGCACAAGAAGAAGTGGTTTAACAAAGACTTTTAGTATCACAGCTATGATTTAGCCTTTATTTTTTATTGAACCGTATCAAATTGATTTGAAATATATCATATCAAATCGAAAGTGCACTGTATCGATGTGTATCGTATCGGCAATTTTTTTATGAACGCCCTAGTACTTCATCAACAGTTCAAAGATGAATACACAAGATATGAGAAATACATCCATTTATTGACATGATTTGCAGGTCTTTGAAATTTGGGAAATAATTTTTGTTCCATGTACATGGTCTGTTTAAAACATATCCCACTCGCAAAAATATAAGAAAAAGTCAACAGTTTCAAAACTAGAGACATATGATCCGGATTCAATACATTTTTATATCAGACAACGAACATGCGCTGAACGACGAATTATTTTTAAGAAGAATAAACATTTACATCAGAGGTGCTCAATACGTCGATCCTGATCTACCAGTCGATCGCCAAGGTCGTGTGTGTAGATCGTCGTGTCTCGTCTCGGACTCGTGTTTGGACTCGGTCTTGTCTCTCACTCGAGGTCTGACACTCAACAAGTGTGATCATATTTCATTCCGGCCGCTGCTGTTGGTAATAAACTTGTAGCGGGTGCAGGAGCGTGTGGGGCGTCTCAGTGCAGCCTGTGCGCTCATTTGAAACCCGCGGAGACTCTACGGCGCATCACAAACACACACGCTCCCTATGCACGGCTCGTCTGCGACAGCGTGTGCCCTCGTGTACCAGCGTGCATCACAGGGCAGGTTCAACTTCCTAAACATCCTACCTGTCCACCTGCCTCACGTCAGCACGCCGCCCCTCGCCTTTTCACGCTCTCGCTCCTTCCTGCGTACAGCCAACACAAGCCCCTCCCACAGTGCGGCTGATTAGAAGAACAAGACCAAACGTGAAGCAAAAAACCAGTCTAAATTTGTGTTCCAGTGTTGGCACAAAGCAGGTCTACAGCATAGAGCGGATCTACAGAACAGACCTACTGCCACATTTGGCTGAAGTTTGTCTAACAAAAGTGACAAATGCATCTGTGTTTGTCACGATGTGCGTTTGGTTTGGTAAACGTGCAGAGGCTGGTAAATATCACTGCAAAACCAGAAAAGAATGAAACTCCAGTTTGGAACTTTAAAAAACAGGTTTAAAAATCTTCCTTCACTTTTTTCACAGTTTTGTGTAAAGTGCCAGAGGAAGTTCTCTTAAAGAAGAGGTTCTCAAACTGTGGGGGAGGGTCCAGAAAAGGGGCACAGAGTGTTTCAGTGCAGTTTGTTTGGTTTTGTATTAGGTCGATCATTATGACTTGGTCATTTTGTAGTAACTCACACGCTGAAAAAGTGTGAACACCCCTGATTTACATGATCGAGGAATAAATGAATTCAGCTTTAAAATCAGAATAAACCACCCACTTACTTTAGAATTAAGTTTAATTGTTTAATTAATAATCATTTTGTTTTGGAATTAAGCGTTTACCTGGTCTTTTTAAAGCAGAATACTTTCTTTTTTTTTTTTTTCAGAATTATTTTTATTCAGAATTAAAGCTCTCATGTAAATATGGCAGCTGGGACTTTTTTTTTGCATCAACACCTGCGGAAATAAGAATCTAGTTTCGATACCAACATCTGACTTTCGGTATTTTTTTTTTTTTTTTACAGCCGTCGTGGTTCGTAGTGTAAATATTTTAACTGAGTCACGATTTGGTCATAAACTCAAACTCATTCTGTTTAATCTGTTTTATGATTCTGAGGAAGTGATTGGCCGAGGTCAGGGAAAGTTTAAAGTCTCACCGTGTAACTTTTCTGTGACACCGAGCGGATCTTGTTTTCTCTCCATGGGGACGAGCACCGGGCCAAGATACGGACAGGTCAGGTCTGTGGAGAGGCGAGACCACCTCACAGTAACACTGCAAGAAGAAGGAACCAACCATGTCTTAAACAGGACTAAACCAGGACTAAAAAAGGACTAAAACAGGACTAAACCAGGACTAAATAAGGAGTAAACCAGGACTAAAGAAGGACTGAACCAGGACTAAAACAGGACTAAAGAAGGGCTAAACTAGGACTAAAAAAGAACTAAACCAGGACTTAACTAGGAATAAACCAGGACTAAAAGAAGGACTTACCCAGGACTAAAGAAGATCTAAACCAGGACTAAAGAAGGACTAAACCAGGACTAAAGAAGGACTTAACTAGGATTAAAAGGACTAAACCAGGACTAAAGAAGAACTTAACTAGGACTTGAACCAGGACTAAACCAGGACTAAAGAAGGACTTACCCAGGACTAAAGAAGATCTAAACCAGGACTAAAGAAGGACTAAACCAGGACTAAAGAAGGACTAAACCAGGACTAAAAAAGGACTAAACCAGGACTAAAGAAGGACTTAACTAGGATTAAACCAGGACTAAAACAGGACTAAAGAAGGACTTACCCAGGACTAAAGAAGATCTAAACCAGGACTAAAGAAAGTCTAAACCAGGACTAAAGAAGGAACTAAACAGGACTAAAGAAGATCTAAACCAGGACTAAAGAAGGTCTAAACCAGGACTAAAACAGGACTAAAGAAGGACTTACCCAGGACTAAAGAAGATCTAAACCAGGACTAAACCAGGACTAAAGAAGGACTTACCCAGGACTAAAGAAGATCTAAACCAGGACTAAAGAAGGACTAAACCAGGACTAAACCAGGACTAAAGAAGGACTAAACCAGGACTAAAGAAGGTCTAAACCAGGACTAAAGAAGGTCTAAACCAGGACTAAAGAAGGTCTAAACCAGGACTAAAGAAGGACTAAACCAGGACTAAAGAAGGACCAAATGAGACCAGCTGCAAACCAAAACTACATTAAAGAAGGACTAAACTAGGATTAAACCAGGTCTAAAGAAGTTCTCAACCAGGTCTGAAGAAGGTCTAAATGAGACCAGCTGTAAACCAGGTCTAAATTAAAGGAGGACTAAACCAGGGCAAACCCAAACCTTAAAGAGCCGGGTTTGGTTTTTCGTTTTGAGTCAGAGTCGTGCCGTCGTAAAGTTCAGTGGAATTCACCCTGGTTTCACACAGACACTTTCTCTTTCTGTTACTCTGTGTAAATACGAACCCGGATTAGACCAAACCAGTTTAAAGATGCACTGCGTCACTTTCCCGGTACTTGCTCGTCGCCGTGGAGACGTCGTTGTGTTTCCTGTAATGTCACGCGGCCTGACGTTTGACTTCCTCTTCTTCGTCGTCGTTTGTGCGTTTATTTGTTGTCGCTGCTTTAAAAAACTGACATTTTTATAGCGGTTGGGGGTCGCCTCTCCGCAGATCTGACCTGTAACCTGCCTCAAATAAACCAGAACTGAACCAGGAACTGAACCAGGACTGAGCAGAAAGTAAACCAAGATTAAAACAGGACTGAACCAGGACTAGACTGAACAAGACTAAACAAGACTAAAGTAGGACTAAACTAGGACTAGACTGAACCAAGACCAAACTAGGACTAAACCAGGACTAGACTGAACCAAGACCAAACTAGGACTAAACCAGGACTAGACTGAAGCAAGACTAAAGCGGGACTAAACTAGGACTAAACTAGGACTAGATTGAACCAAGACTAAACCAGGACTGAACCAGGACTAAACCAGGACTAAAGCAGGATTAGACTGAACCAAGACTAAACCAGGACTAAACCAGGACTGATCCAGGACTAAAGTAGGACTAAACCAAGAATGAACTAGAACTGGACCAGGACTAAGTCAGGACTGAATTAGGTCTGAACAAGAAATGAACCAAGACTAAACTAGAGCTAAACCAGGACTAAGCCAAGACCAAACCAGAACTGAACGAGGACTAAACCAGAAGTAGACTGAATCAAGACTAAACCAGGACTAAACCAGGACAAAACCAGGACTAAACCAGGACTAAACCAAGAATGAACTAGAACTGAACTAGAACTGGACCAGGACTGAACCAGGACTGAACCAGGACTGAACCAGGACTGAACCAGGACTAAACCAGGACTGAACCAGGACTAAACCAAGAATGAACTAGAACTGGACCAGGACTGAACCAGGACTGAACCAGGACTGGAACCAGGACTGAACCAGGACTAAACCAGGACTGAACCAGGACTAAACCAGGACTGAACCAGGACTAAACCAGGACTAAACCAGGACTGAACCAGGACTAAACCAGGACTGAACCAGGACTAAACCAGGTCTGAACTGTCTCTGAACCAGGACTGAACAAAGCAAAACAACAACAAAACCAGCTCTGAATCAGGACTGAACTAGGACTGAACCAGGACCAGACTAAACAAAGCCAAACAGGGACATAACCAGATCTAAACCAGGACTGTCCAGGATGTCGTCTCTGCTCTGTTCTTTCGTATCACAGACTTCGTGTCTCGGAGTCGAAGCGTCTCGGTGTTTGCGCGTGTGGTTTCCTGCTCCGGCCCAGATCACAGACTTCAGTTTCACCAAAACAGAGAACGAGCAAACAGACAAAACAGAATCATCACACAGAACGACAGAAAATACGTCTGTTACGATCAAAACTAGAGGGTCAACAGCCCACGATAAGACGGATTGTTTTTTTTTTGTTTGAAGTTAGCCATTACCAAAGTTTTTACAGTCTAAATTAAGTCTCGTCTCCACTGAGATGTTATTGTTTGGTCTGGAATGTTCCGGTGTGACATTAAAGCCCGTCCATCTCGCGTCTACTCAATAACGTGGGTTTTTGTTGACCTGAAAACCCGTGAGTGAGCTCGCCTCTCCACAGATCTGACACGTAACCCGATGGGAAACCCTGTAAAAGGTCTCAGGACTAAAGGTAAATACAGTCCCTGACAAAAGTCTTGTTGTTTATCCATTTTGTAGAAACAAAAGCTTATAACTTGACTTTAAATTAATCGATTGGTTTTAGAAATGTCTCATATGAAGCTAAAACCCTCCCAAATTATGCTCAATAAACTAAAATAAATTTGCTTCACTGAAGAAAGATTGATCATTTAATGAACACAGAAAGGTCAGATTTTGGCAAGACAAAAGTTTTGTCGCCTACAGAAAATTGAACAAATAATTTACTTCAAATACAAAAATATGTTGCATAACGTCAGTGAATGAAGTAGTGGTGCTGTGAGATCCATATTTAATATCTTGTATGACTCCATGAGCTTGAAGGACGCATCCATGCGGTTCAACAATGATTCATACAATTTGTTGATGAAGTCATCAGGAATAACAAAGAAAGCGTCTTACAGCCTCCCAGAGTTCATCAAGATTCTTTGGTTTTGTCTCCATGTTTCCTCTTTCATTCTACCCCAGACCTGCTCAGTGATGTTCATGTCTGGTGACTGGGCTGGTCCAGTCCTGGAGCACCTTGATCTTCTTCACCTTGACAAACTTTGATGTAGAGATAGAAGTATGTGATGGAGCACCATCCTGCTGCAAAATTTGACCCCTATTTTAGTTTATTGAGCATAATTTGGGAGGGTTTTAGCTTCATATGAGACGTTTCTAAAATCAATCGATTAATTTAAAGTCAAGTTATAAGCTTTTGTTTCTACAAAATGGAAAAGCGACAAGACTTTTGTCAGGGACTGTAGAGTAAAGCTTTCCATAACAGAACGTTCAACAGAATTCTATTATTATTAAAAGTGTGAAGAGTCCATCAGTCGTCCAGGTAGAATCCAGGTGGAGGAGAAAATTCAGTTTGTCGACTGGACGAAAGTTAGTTTGGTTGAAGACGTTTCTCAGTTCATCCAAGTCGCTTCTTCAGTTCTGGTCAGACGCTGGTGACACTTCCTTATATCTGTCTGCAGGGAGGAGCTAAATACACTGAAACTACACTGAAACTAACACACACACTTAAAACATATTGACATATTTAAAAGTGTTTTTTTTTTTTGAAGAACTCGGATGCATTTTTGTATGTTGATTATAACTTTTGAATGTTAAAAATGACTTAGGCTGCGTTCACACTGCAGCCTGAAGTGACCCAAATCCAATTTTTTGTCTCTATGTTCCTGTATCTGATCTTTTAATGACGTCTGAACCGCACAGATCCGATTTTTTCAAATATGACCCAGGACACTTGGATATGTGCTCCTGAAACTGATACATATCTGATCTTTTGACATGTGACTTCAGTCTGAACGGCCAAAGTGCATTCATCCACCTACACGTTATCAACAAGACACAAACGTCACTATTCTGCACTGAAGTAAGAGAAAATTGTTAATGAACTCCATGTCACTGAAGCGAAGCACATCTCCACTCACCACAAAACACCACGACCAAAAACCTCGTCCTTCTCCTTCTCAATCTGTGGGACACTTTCGGGCTTTTTAACGTTCACACTGGAGTCACATACAAGTCACATTTAACTGGAAATGTGAACGACCTCGAAAAAACATCGGATTTCACAAAAAAATCGGAATTGAGCGTTAAACCCTGCAGTCTGAACGTAGCCTTAGTTGTTTAAACACATCTTTTACTGAACATGAGATAAGTCGTTATTAATTAGTTCGGTAAACAAAGTGATGTATAATGATTTGGAATCTTGTTAAAATAGACAGAGCTGATCAATAGAGAAGTTAAATAGGGGATATGAGAAGTTTTAATAACACAACATGACTAAATTCGAGGTCGTTATCTTTACAAACCATTGCCTAAACTGACATTATGGTGAAGAATTATCTGAACATAGCAAACTAAAAACCATAACAATGTAAGATACAATATAAAAAGTGACAAGATTGTTATGTATATACAATTTTAACAATACGTTACAAGTAGTTCTCCATCAAAACATTCCTTAAAATACCTTAAAAGAAAGTGAATACGTAGCAATATATAATAAAAGTAAATGACATGAGAAATAATGATCAGATAAGTAACTACTAAAAAAAAAGTAAGGGGAGTCAAAATCCTATAGGTGAGTTTCAGCTGACGTCATTGTTATTAAAAGCCCGTGTTGCTGCTGGGAAATATTTTGTCAAAAAACTGATGCGTCAAACACAGTGCGTAACCTCGCGTATTTCTCCCCGATAATGGTAAATTCCTGCTGCATTATCGGATGCACAAATAGAAGCACAGAAGAAGGAAAATGTCTTTTTCGTATTCTGAGTGAAAAAGAACCGCTAACGGTGAATTAAACGACTTTCAAACATCCGCAGAGCAAACGTAGAAGATCCTAACAAACCGTGGACTCCAACAAGTTCAACAACACATCCAGACTCTTGGAGGTTTTCATCTTTTCTGCTGTGAATGGCCCAGGAGTTTCCACCAAGTCATTGTGGATATCGCCCAAGTGAATATTTGTCCAGGTAGTTGGCGATTCTGACCAGAAATTTGGTTTGGTTTCACCTTTTGTCGGGGTTGAAAAGGGTGATTTGTCGTCCGTCGATGCTTATGACCAATTTCTGGTCAAATGGTCTTGGGTCCTCTGCCGTTAGAGTGGATAAATAACCGGGATCAATACCCTTTACGTGCTTTCTCGCTCCGTCCATCATGTTGAATTAGTGTTTCTTGCCGCCGACCAAAATAATTCCCAGCATGCAACGCGCGCTTTTGTCAACAATGAAACTCGCCTATAGGGGGGTCACTTGACTATAGCCGTATGTTCACCCCGGGGTCAATGTACTATGGGGGTCAAAATACTATCTCACACTGGAACACCTCCCGAGAGGCGTCCAGGAGGCATCAGAACAGACGCCCGAGCCTCAGCTGCTGCTCTCCATGTGGAGGAATCTCCTCACACCCAGACGCCCTGCGAAGGAAACTCATTTGTGTCGCTTGTATCCGTGATCTCGTCCTTTCAGTCATTACCCAGAGCTCATGACCAGAGGTGACGGGAGGAACGGAGACTGACGGTAAATCGAGAGCTTCGCCTTTGGGCTTAACTCCTCTTCACCACAACGGTCCGATACAGCGACTGCATCACTGCCGACGCTGCACCGACCGTGAACAAGGCCCCGAGATACTTGAACTGCTCCACTTGAGGCAGGACCTGAGCCTCTCCACAGCGCAGAAAATTGCCATTTACTCATTGCTTCCATTCACATTGTAATTTTAATCTTATAGCCTCATGAGTGAGAAAGAGCTGAGTCAGTCTGACCCAGGGCAGCTGTGGCACCACCACCAGGTTTACAGAGAATAAATAATCGACTGTGAAGCATTTTTGGTTGTCTTGAAGTCGCAAATAAATGTAGTTATGATTATTTTTTATCTTTTTTTTTACAAATTTCTCGTTGTTTCTTTTTGCCTCAGAGTGTCGTTGGCCGGACGCCGCTCTGCCCTGCTCCTCGGTCCAGCCTAAACCGGACTTTGGCTCCAGCCTGGACCGTCTGTGGAGCCGCCCCCTGGAGGCCGGCCCGGGTCACTGCACCTCACTGTCCTCCCTGCTGCAGGACCTGAGCCTCTCCACGGCGCCCCCCTGGCCTCTGGTCTGGGACAGAACACTGCTCCACGGCGCCCCCTGGCCTCTGGTCCGGGACAGAACACTGCTCCACGGCGCCCCCTGGCCTCTGGTCCGGGACAGAACACTGCTCCACGGCGCCCCCCAGCAAACGCCAGTGCCGCTCTCTCTCCTGCTTCGACGATCTGGGCCGGACAAACTGGCGTCCACAGGTAAAGGGTCGCTACATTAAAGCTGCATTATGGAACTTTTCTGGTGGAGGGTCTGATACCAACTGTGGAATATTTAAGCCAAAGCGAAAATATCGGGAATTTATTATAATTTTAAAAGGAACTGTGTGTGGCCTGCACAGTTTTAAAAAAGTGTTCAAATCACAACTGAACCTGTGTCTCCAGATCCAGAAAATATTGGTTTTTCAATATAAAACCAAAAATAAGAAAACGAAAACTATTTTCTTCATTATTTGTCTTGAAAATCAAAATGAAAAAACAGATAATGATTCGTTTTTTCAGTTTTCAATTTTGTGTTTAAATGAAAAGTGGAAAAAATGGATAACGACCGTTTCCCGTTTACGTGACTTAAATTCTGATGCAACAAGTATAGAAAAGCAATAAGTACATTTTTGTTGTAAAATCCTGCACTCGGCTCCACTTTTCTCATGTTGGACATTTTTCTGATGAGGGTGTCACGGTCAACAGTCAAAACGATCGTCCTTTAAGAGCGTTTGGAAAGAGACAAGTCTTCATTTGTGCTGCTCTGGTGGGAGGGGCCACGTACAGAGACGCTGGAGACGCTGCTGTGATAAACACCACAGAAAATTAACAAGATTTTAATAAAGAATAGAATTAAAATATTTTAGTAGAAAATCAGCTGAGGGCCAGATTAAAGGTCTTGGAGGGCCGGATCTGGCCCCCGGGCCGCATGTTTGACACCTGTGCTCTATGGGTAGCCCTAGTAATATATGTGTGGGTTGTTCCTAGTCGGCGTCCAGGGGGGAAAGAGTTAAATAAAAATCATACACACAGCTTCTTAAATGGTAAATTGATTCATCTTAACCTTTTTCCTCCCAGGGCTCTCGTCTCTGGACCTCGGTGGAGAAGAAGAGAAGGTGTCACAGCGGAGGAAGCGTCCAAAGAACTTCCACTTCCTCCGGTTTAATCTTCCCGTCCATCCATCGCAGCTCCAGCGTCGGCCTCGCCTTCCCGGGGACCCTGGGCGCTCCCCTGCCCCAGGACGAGCGTTCGCCCTCGCCCTCGCCCTCGGCCTCGCCCTCGCCCCCCGGCTCCCCGCTCTCCAGCCCGGGGACGGAGAGACGCGCCGGGGACGGATCAGACCCGGCGCTGCCCTGGAGCCCGTCCCACCCCTGCGAGCTGAACGTGACGAAGGTCGGGGTGAAGAGGAGGAGGCAGGACGAAGCGCAGAGGCCCTCGCTCGACCTCGCAAAGATGACGCAGGTGAGTTTAAAAATATACCGTTTAGTTTGAGTTATTTTAAAAGCTCCGAACTTGACTTTTACTGTCTCAAACGTGAAAAATAGAATCAAATCCACTTTATTTCTACAGCACGTTTTACAAACAAAGCAGTTTCCAAAGTGCTGCACAGAACTCAGAAAACAAAGACGACAAAAAGATGAATGTATTTTCCAAACTACTGTGTTTTTGGGATTATAAATCGCACTTTTTTTCATGGTTTGGGTGTTTCCTGCGACTTATACTCCGGTGCGACTTGTATATTAACATTATCAGACTGACGACCGCAAGAGGCTCTAGTTTTGGACTAAACCGAGGACTGAACCGAGGACTGAACCAGGACTGAACCAGGACTGAACTGAGGACTAAACCAAAACTAAACCAGGACTGAACCAGAACTGAACCAGGACTAAACCAGAACTAAACCGAGGACTGAACCGAGGACTAAACCAGGACTAAACTAGAACTGAACCAGATCTAAACCAGGACTAAACCAAGACTAAACCAGGACTGAACCAGGACTGAACTAAGGCTGAACCAGGTTTAAACCAGGTCTAATCTTGGACTAGGACTTGGACTCTGGCGTCTGGGTTAAAAAAGTCTGCAAAAGTCCAATAATTTCTGTGATAAATAAAGATCAGTTCAGACTGACACAAGTATTTATGGCCTAATAATCAGATGAGTTTTTGTCACACTGGACTTTATGTAAAAGGACTAGATTATTTTCTTTATGTCTAAAATGTGGAATTTATCATGTTTTTAACAACTGGAGCTCAATCTCAATATATAAACAGGAAAAATAATCCCCGAAAAATGCTAGACCGCGAGAGGCTCTAGTTTTGTGTGTCAGTTTTCCTCAGTGTCACTTTTGAACAACTCAGGAGGTAAAACAGAGCGACGCAAACTCTTCTGTGTCCAGTGTTGGGAAGGTGACTTTAAAAATGTAATCCCCTACAGATTACAGATTACATACCCCAAAATGTAGTTTGTAACAGAATCCATTAAATTACTTAAAGTGAGTAACGTAATTTGAATACTTTGGATTACGTGATATTGTCCTGGTTTAGTTCTGATGTAGTCCTGTTTTTTTTGTCTTGGTTTAGTCCTGGTTTAGTCCTGGTTTAAACCTGGTTTTAGACCTGTTTTTAATCCTGGTTTAGTTCTGGTTTTAGTCCTGGTTTTAGTCCTAGTTTAGTCCTGGTTTAAACCTGGTTTAGTCCTGGTTTTAGACCTGTTTTTAGTCCTGATTTAGTTCTGGTTTTAGTCCTGGTTTTAGTCCTAGTTTAGTCCTGGTTTTAGTTCTGGTTTTAGTCCTGGTTTAGTTCTGGTTTTAGACCTGTTTTTAGTCCTGATTTAGTTCTGGTTTTAGTCCTGGTTTTAGTCCTAGTTTAGTCCTGGTTTTAGTTCTGGTTTTAGTCCTGGTTTAGTCCTGGTTTTAGTCCTAGTTTAGTCCTGGTTTAAACCTGGTTTAGTCCTGGTTTTAGACCTGTTTTTAGTCCTGATTTAGTTCTGGTTTTAGTCCTGGTTTTAGTCCTAGTTTTAGTCCTGGTTTAGTTCTGGTTTTAGACCTGGTTTTAGTCCTGATTTAGTCCTGGTTTCAGAAGCTAGTAGTTGTTGACGACTGTGAATCGTTTATGTTTTTCATGTTTTTAAGACAAAATTAACATCTAAATCTCCGTTTAGATGTTATTGTTTTGCCTGGAATGTTCCGCAGTACGACATTAAACTCGTCTGTCTTCATAGAGACGAGCAGGTGACCCACTAGGCCGAGTTACAGGTCAGATCTGCGGAGAGGCGACCCCCGCTCACAGTCAGAATGTCTGTTTTTCTAGGTATTTTTGAGCTGTAAAACGACTTATAGTTGAGCTCTTTAAAGTCACACTCTGGAACATTCCAGGCAGAGCAATGACGTATCCTTAGAAACAAGCATAGAAAAGTTCCACAGTGCCGCTTTAATAAGAACAGTTTCATCACTTCTCTTCAGTTTGCGGTCGGTTCTCGAGTGTAAAAATGACGTAACACTCGGCGACAGAGGCGTCTTTGAGTTTGGCTTCAGCCACGAGCAGCTGAGGAGAGTTCCCAGGATGCACGGCGGCACAGCTGTTGCGTTAGCGTTAGCCACGTTAGCCGGGTCTGGACGCGTGGGTCGGCCCGAGGGGGTTCAGTGAGTCTGAGAGGGGGGCTTTGTTTTAACACCGAGAGTTGGATCACGTCTGGACTTTGGCATAAACAGATCTTAACACAACGGTTTCACTCATTTGAACTCCACAAAATGAGAATTAAAGGTTGTATGGAGGATTTTTTGTTTGTTTCAAATTGTCAGTGAAAGTTTAAAACACCATTACAGAGACGCAGCATCTTTGTAACTATGATGACCAAAAAAAAAAAAGAAAGAAAATCTATCAACTGTGGACGTGTTGAGGCCAGATAAACATCAGCCAATAGAAAACGAGGCTGCCTCATTTTCTATTGGCTGTCAGGTCGTCAATCAAACTCCCTACGTTTCTAAGGTAATTATGCAGCGGTTCTTAGAGGCTTTTTCCAATTGTGGCTCTCTCGCGCTTCGCACAAAGTTTGTCGCGGTGTCGGACGAGAATCGACGACCAGTTCGCCGCAAAAGAAAGTCGGTTTTTGAGGTCGCTGAAAGACGAAGAGAAGGAGAAAAGGAGCGAAGACGAACTGAGGTGATTCTTGGAGATTCCTTTCAGTGACTGCGCGACTGAAGCGGACGAAGGGTCTAAAAACTGAGGTGTCGGTCTCTAAGTTATTTCTAGAGGCTGTGGAGGAGGAAGGCGGCGTCAAGGACCGTCGCTGGATTTCTCTTTCCTTAAAAAAATCCTCTATACAACCTTTAAAGACAAAATAACTTCATAATATAGATAAGACTTCTGCTATATCTGATTTTTATTGTGTTAAAAATAGGGATGGGCATGATTAATCGATAATTGATCATTAAGAATTTCATCGATTACGTTGATTTTAATCGACAAACCTGAATGTATGTTGCTGTGTGTGTCGTGACCAAACAGGTGTGTACATGTGTCTCTGCATCAGAAGGAGCGAGACACAAACAGTGGGTCAGTCTGTAACGAACCGAAGCACAAATGTGGATTTAACAATGATTTGTACAAGAAATTCCAGACTTTCCGTTGCGTTGGGACAAGTGTGAGTCCATGTGCACAGCGGATAAAGCAGCACATATGTTTCTGTGTCCAGTGGGAAAAAGCTTTACCAGGTGAGAGCCGCATCAGCCCGTTTGACATTATAATGTGTTTAATTCAGATTTGTTCAAATCTCACAGAAACAAAACTTAAAACCACATCACTAATTTACATAAACTAAGAGAAGATAAAACTCCAGCTCTTGTGTCGCTGATGTGGTTCAACTTGTGTTGGATTAAAAGACATGACTCAGGTGAATACAGGTCAGTGTGACCAGATTTGTGTTTGTCAAAACCAGGACAGTGTACGGGGGGAGGGGGGCGGGGCCTCGTCATCCACATTGAGCGACTCTCACCTGGAAAAACTTTTTCCCACTGGACACAGACACATATGTGCTGCTTTATCCACTGTGCACATGGACTCACACTACCAACTAAACAACGATTTTCTTCATTATTTGTCTCCAAAACCAAAATGAAAAAACAGATAATGATTTGTTTTTTCAGTTTTTAATTTTGTGTTTAAATGAAAAATGGAAAAAATTGATACATGACCTAAACTGCCACTGAACCAGGTCTAAACCAGGACTGAACCAGGACTGAACCAGGTCTAAACCAGGACTGAACCAGGACTAAACCAGGACTAAACCAGGACTGAACCAGGACTAAACCAGGACTGAACCAGGACTAAACCAGGACTGAACCAGGAACTAAACCAGGACTAAACCAGGACTGAACCAGGACTAAACCAGGACTGAACCAGGACTAAACCAGACTAAACCAGGACTGAACCAGGACTAAACCAGGACTAAACCAGGACTAAACCAGGACTGAACCAGGACTGAACCAGGACTGAACCAGGACTAAACCAGGACTGAACCAGGACTGAACCAGGACTAAACCAGGACTAAACAGGACTAAACCAGGACTAAAACCAGGACTAAAACAGGACTAAAACAGGACTGAACCAGGACTAAACCAGGACTGAACCAGGACTGAACCAGGACTAAACCAGGACTGAACCAGGACTGAACCAGGACTGAACCAGGACTAAACCAGGACTGAACCAGGACTGAAACCAGGACTAAACCAGGACTAAACCAGGACTGAACCAGGACTAAACCAGGACTGAACCAGGACTGAACCAGGACTAAAACCAGGACTGAACCACTGAACCAGGACTGAACCAGGACTAAACCAGGACTGAAACCAGGACTGAACCAGGACTGAACCAGGACTGAACCAGGACTGAACCAGGACTGAACCAGGACTAAACCAGGACTGAACCAGGACTAAACCAGGACTAAACCAGGACTAAACCAGGATTAAACCGTTTTCAGTCCTGGTCTGATCCTGGCCTCAGTCCCGGTCTGGTTCTGGTCTGGTCCTGGACCTGGTTCAGTCCGTTATCTGTTTTTTTTTTCCATTTTTCATTTAAACACAAAATTGAAAACTGAAAAAACGAATCTTTATCTGTTTTTTTTTTTTTTTTTTTTCATTTTGGTTTTGGACACAAATAATGAAGAAAATCGTTGTTTTTTTCATTTACTTATTTTTATTTTTATTTTGAAAAACGAGTGAACGAATGAAACACGATTTGTGAATGGTTTCTGCATAACAATTTCAAATTGCAAAACTCATTTCACAATTTCATTATTACTAATCACCAAAAAATGGGGAGTGAACGTTGCAAAGAAAGAAGAATTTCATTATGTTTGTCTTAAGTCTTTGATCACTTCATCATGTACATCCAGTGTTTGGAAGGTGACTTTTAAAATGTAATCCCCTACAGATTACAGATTACACACACCAAAATGTAGTTTGTAACATAATCCATTAAATTACTTAAAGTGAGTAATGTAATCTGAATACTTTGGATTACTTGATATTGTTGTGCTTTTGAAAACGACATGAATGAACCAACCACATCCTGAAAATTCATGTTTGTTTTCTTCAAATTGTCTGTTGAGTCCAAGTCTCCATGAACAGACTTTTGTTTTACTGTAGAGAAACAAAGACGAGGATCTGAACATGAGAAGTTTGTTTTGTCTGTTAAAAGAAAATAAAAAGTCCCGTCTTTACTTAAGCATTTAAAAAATATTATTGATAGAGAAATGATTTTTATATGAAATCACTGCTGCTTTAAATGATGTCCACCTACTGTTAGTGTCATATTGTTTAGTCCTGGTTTAGTCCTGGTTTAGTCCTGGTTTAGTCCTGGTTTAGACCTGGTTTAGACCTGGTTTAGTCCTGGTTTAGACCTGGTTTAGACCTGGTTTAGTCCTGGTTTAGTCCTGGTTTTAGACCTGGTTTAGACCTGGTTTAGACCTGGTTTAGTCCTGGTTTAGTCCTGGTTTAGTCCTGGTTTTAGATCTGGTTTAGTCCTTGTTTAGTCCTGGTTTTAGATCTGGTTTAGTCCTTGTTTAGTCCTGGTTTAGTCCTGGTTTTAGATCTGGTTTAGTCCTGGTTTAGTCCTTGTTTAGTCCTGGTTTAGTCCTTGTTTAGTCCTGGTTTAGTCCTGGTTTAGTCCTGGTTTTAGACCTGGTTTAGTCCTGGTTTAGTCCTGGTTTAGTCCTTGTTTAGTCCTGGTTTA
The DNA here is from genome assembly GCF_026225935.1 of Boleophthalmus pectinirostris. Classification (NCBI taxonomy): domain Eukaryota; kingdom Metazoa; phylum Chordata; class Actinopteri; order Gobiiformes; family Gobiidae; genus Boleophthalmus; species Boleophthalmus pectinirostris. The sequence continues at coordinate 37,111,978 of NW_026571047.1, forward strand.
GTCCTGGTTTAGACCTGGTTTAGTCCTTGTTTAATTCTGGTTTTAGATCTGGTTTAGTCATGGTTTAGTCCTTGTTTAGTCCTGGTTTAGTCCTGGTTTAGATCTGGTTTAGTCCTGGTTTAGTCCTTGTTTAGTCCTGGTTTTAGACCTGGTTTAGTCCTGGTTTTAGACCTGGTTTAGTCCTGGTTTAGTCCTTGTTTAGTCCTGGTTTAGTCCTGGTTTAGTCCTTGTTCAGTCCTGGTTTTAGATCAGGTTTAGTCCTGGTTTAGTCCTTGTTCAGTCCTGGTTTAGTCCTTGTTTAGTCCTGGTTTTAGACCTGGTTTAGTCCTGGTTTAGTCCTTGTTTAGTCCTTGTTTAGTCCTGGTTTTAGTCCTGGTTTAGTCCTGGTTTAGCCCAAAATGTGTAAACAGAAAAATCCCTCTGTGTAATCCATTTATTTCATTAAAGTAACTGTAATCCAATTACCACTCACTGAAACAGTAACTGTAACTGAATACAGTTACTCATCATTTGTACTCTGATTACTCCGGTACATGTAATCTGTTACTCCCCAACACTGTGTACATCTACTCTTCTTAATCCTAAAACTGGTCTTTGTTTGTTGTTTTTTTTCCAGAAGCTTCGTAGTTTCCACAGTCTGAGTGGCCCTGGGTTTTCCTCCCGCCTCAGAAACGCCTCGCGCCTCGACAACAGCACAGACTTTACCGAACCTCACGCCGACAAACCCCAACTCACGACCAAAGAATCGCCGTTTCGTCCGAGCGTCGAGGACCTCGGCGGCGCGACGGACCTCTCGACCAATCAGAAGGACGGGGAGGCTCTGTGGGCGGGGCGGCGCGGCTGGTACGAGCTCGGGGGAGAACTGGACATCGAGCAAATCGAGAGGAACTGAAACGAAAAAGTCTTAAGGACCTAAAACACGCGAACAAAACAGAAGCTCAGGACAACGTGCAAACGGATTAAGAGACAAGATACTGATATTAATCCATGTGTCAATCATTCGTTCATTTGTTTTTCAAAATAAAAGCAAAAATAACAAAACGAAAAATCAACTGTTTTCTTCATGATTTGTCTCCAAAACCAAAATGAAAAAACGGAAACTGCAATGTCAGACTAAACCAGGACTAAACGCAGGACTAAACCAGGACTAAACCAGGACTAAACCAGGACTAAACCAGGACTAAACCAGGACTAAACCAGGACTAAACCAGGACTAAACCAGGACTAAACCAGGACTAAAGCAGGACTGAACCAGGACTAAACCAGGACTAAACCAGGACTAAACCAGGACTAAAGCAGGACTAAAGCAGGACTAAACCAGGTCTAAAGCAGGACTAAACCAGGACTAAACCAGGACTAAACCAGCACTAAACCAGGACTAAACCAGGACTAAAGCAGGACTGAACCAGGACTAAACCAGGACTGAACCAGGACTAAACCAGCACTAAACCAGGACTAAACCAGGACTAAAACCAGGACTAAACCAGGACTGAACCAGATCTAAACCAGGACTGAACCAGGTCTAAACCCAGACTAAACCAGGACTAAACCAGGTCTAAACCAGGACTAAACCAGGACTAAACCAGGTCTAAACCAGGACTAAACCAGGACTAAACCAGGTCTAAACCAGGTCTAAACCAGGACCAAACCAGGACCAGACCAGGACTAAACCAGGACTAAACCAGGACTAAACCAGGTCTAAACCAGGACTAAACCAGGACTAAACCAGGACTGAACCAGGACTAAACCAGGACTAAACCAGGTCTAAACCAGGACTAAACCAGGACTAAACCAGGACTAAACCAGGACTAAACCAGGACTAAACCAGGACTAAACCAGGTCTAAACCAGGACCAAACCAGGACTGAACCAGGACTAAACCAGGTCTAAACCAGGACTGAACCAGGACTGAACCAGGACTAAACCAGGTCTAAACCAGGTCTAAACCAGGACCAAACCAGGACCGAACCAGGACTGAACCAGGACTAAACCAGGTCTAAACCAGGACTGAACCAGGACTAAACCAGGTCTAAACCAGGTCTAAACCAGGACCAAACCAGGACTAAACCAGGACTGAACCAGGACTAAACCAGGTCTAAACCAGGACCAAACCAGGACCGAACCAGGACTAAACCAGGACTGAACCAGGACTAAAGCAGGACTAAAACCAGGACTAAACCAGATCTAAAACCAGGTCTAAACCAGGACTAAACCAGGACTAAACCAGTACTAAACCAGGTGTAAACCAGGACTAAAGCAGGACTAAAACCAGGACTAAACCAGATCTAATACCAGGTCTAAACCAGGACCAAACCAGGACCAGACCAGGACTAAACCAGGACTGAACCAGGACTAAACCAGGTCTAAACCAGGACTAGACCAGGACTGAACCAGGACTAAACCAGGTCTAAACCAGGACTAAACCAGGACTAAACCAGGACTAAACCAGGACTAAACCAGGACCAAACCAGGACTAAACCAGGACTAAACCAGGACTGAACCAGGACTGAACCAGGACTAAACCAGGTCTAAACCAGGACCAAACCAGGACTAAACCAGGACTAAACCAGGACTAAACCAGGACTACTGGTCTAGAATTTTCCATAATATATAGAGGGACAGTCCCACTTTTGAGTGTCCCAACAGATTTATACAAAACCGTTGATTTGTAGTTGAAGAAAAGTCCCGGGTGTTTTTTATTTTTGACTGATCTGATCCTGTAAAGTCATTTGTTCCAGTAAAATACAGAAAATCTGCTTAAAAATGACCAATACACAAAGAAATGTTTCTGTACTGACTCATGTTTGTCATGAATGAGCCGAGTCCAACAATTCTCCTTCATCACAAACTCATTTCACAATGTTATTATTACTAAGGACGTAACAGGAAGTGAAATGTCGTTCAAGTTCTCATAATGATATCGTGGACCATCACAATATATCGAATTACAAGTTTCTTTACTTAAATGAAGAGTTATGGTGCAGCAACAGCTAAAAAAAAGACAGGGAACTACATAGACCATGATCCTTTGCTCCATTTCAGTGCAGACGACAAGAAGAAATAACAGTTCTGACACTTTTAAGTCTTAGTTCTTTGGATTAAGTCTTGTCAAGGTGTTTTAAGAGGAAAAAGTAGAATATTAACCTGCACAAAATATCGCAATAAATATCGTAACGTGAGATTTGGATATCGTTAAATCCGTGTATCATTTGTTCATTTGTTTTTCAAAATAAAATCAAAAATAAGAAAATGAAAAAACAACTATTTTCTTCATTATTTGTCTCCAAAACCAAAATGAAAAAAACAAACAAAAACAGATAATGATTTGTTTTTTCAGTTTTCGATTTTGTGTTTAAATGAAAAATGGAAAAAAAAAAAAGGATATTGGACTGAACCAGGTCCAGGACCAGATCGTGATTAAGAGCGGGACTGAGACCTGGACTGAGACCAGGACCAGACCAGAACTGAGACCGGGATTAGACCGGGACTGAGACCAGAACCAGACCGAGATGGAGACTGGGACTGAGACTGGGACCAGACCAAGACTGAGACCAGGACCAGACCAGAACTGAGACCGGGACCAGACCAGGACTGAGACCAGGATTAGACCGGGACTGAGACCAGGACCAGACCAGGACTGAGACCAGGATTAGACCAGGACTGAGACCAGAACCAGACCGAGATGGAGACTGGGACTGTGATTGGGACCAGACCAAGACTGAGACCAGGACCAGACCAGAACTGAGACCGGGATTAGACCGGGACTGAGACCAGGATTAGACCGGGACTGAGACCAGAACCAGACCTAGATGGAGACCGGGACTGAGATTGGGACCAGACCAAGACTGAGACCAGGACCAGACCAGAACTGAGACCGGGATTAGACCGGGACTGAGACCAGAACCAGACCGAGATGGAGACTGGGACTGAGATTGGGACCAGACCAAGACTGAGACCAGGACCAGACCAGAACTGAGACCGGGATTAGACCGGGACTGAGACCAGAACCAGACCGAGATGGAGACTGGGACTGAGATTGGGACCAGACCAAGACTGAGACCAGGACCAGACCAGAACTGAGACCGGGATTAGACCGGGACTGAGACCAGGATTAGACCGGGACTGAGACCAGAACCAGACCGAGATGGAGACCGGGACTGAGATTGGGACCAGACCAAGACTGAGACCAGGACCAGACCAGAACTGAGACCGGGATTAGACCGGGACTGAGACCAGAACCAGACCGAGATGGAGACTGGGACTGAGATTGGGACCAGACCAAGACTGAGACTAGGACCAGACCAGAACTGAGACCAGGACTGAAATCGAGACCAGACCATAATAGAGATCGGGACCAGACTGGGACCAGACTGGGACCAGACTGGGACTGAAAACGATTTAGTCCTGGTTCAGTCCGTTATCCATTTTTCATTTAAACACATAATGAAAAAACTGAAAAAAACAAATCTTTATCTGCTTTTTCATTTTAGTTTTGGAGACAAATAATGAAAAAAATAGTTGTTTTTTCATTTTATTTTCCTAATTTTTGTTTTTTATTTTGAAAAACAAATGAACGAACGACACACAGATTTCTTTCCACTCTAATTATTACCAACCAACCCAAACCCAGCGTGTCCCAGTTTTTTTATCTTGAAATTCTGGTCACAATAATAAAATAGCATTAAAGCTTTTTTCTATCTCCATGGAAACGAGCAGGCGACAACGTTTTCCCAAGTTACAGGTCAGATCTGTTGAAAGGCGACGCTGCTCACGCTGAAAACTGACGGGTTTTTTAGGGTGTTTTTGAGAAATACAGTCAAACATTTTAAACAAAGCAATGAGATCTCCACGGAAACGAGCAGATACCGCAACCTCCACCAGAAAAGTTACGCAATACGCCTTTAAAGAGCACGTTTTCAAGACCGTATGATCAGTTCGAGTGAATTTTATGTAAGAGGGACTTGTTCAACAGCGCAGATCGTTTCAGCTGTTGTAGTTTCGGCTCAGTCGGTTCTTTCTGGTTCAAATAAAGCTCAGGTTCAAGTGTAACAAAGCCTCAGACGGAGCGGTGCCTCCAGTTAGCGTCACTTCCCCCCGGAGCTCGTCGATGTCGCTGCAAAAGTGTCCAAAAAAGCTCCGGTTTGAGAGAGAATTGTGATGCTAAAAAGTTCATATTTGCTTATTTGTATGTCATTTGAGCCAATTTCTACACAAATAAAGACGATAAACTGTCTTATTTTGTTTATTTCTTTATTTAATTTTCTTTTTTTTTGTTTAGTTTGACTTTCGTTTTGTGAAACAGGAAACCGTCGTGACTAAACCTGGAGACATTTTCCAGTCACTTCCCTGGAATCCCCGAGGGGAAAGTGTCACCGATCCGGCGCCTGGTGCGATTTAGAAACTGTTTTTAATGCGTAACACGTTAAAGCCACAGTGTGTAACATTCTACCAAAAGGAATGGACTGGATAAACGCCAGATGCCCTCCCACACCTCCTCTATCGTCTAGAAGAGTAAGTGAGAGTGTCTGAGCTCTGGGGGTTTTCTTGAGTTCAACCACAGCAGTAAAAATAACTCGCAGGTGTTTTCTGCTCGACCTCAGATGCACCAGATTTGGAACAAATGCAAAGAAAGAACATTATGCACAAAAATATGATTTCTTTCAGTTTCGAATTCAGCTCAATTCAGTCCAGGCTTTGTTAAGAATTCAAATCAAATCAAATTCACAGAAAACTTTGGCTGATTTATCAAAACTCTGATGTTTGTGGAGACCAGAGACTGTAAATATAAACATCTAATATATGTTCTTTAAACAGTCTGTGGTGAACACTCTGACCCTGAACACTCTGACCCTGAACACTCTGACCCTGAAACACTCTGACCCTGAACACTCTGACCCTGAACACTCTGACCCTGAACACTCTGACTGAACACTCTGACCCTGAACACTCTGAACCCTGAACACTCTGACCCTGAACACACTGACCCTGAACACTCTGACCCTGAACACACTGACCCTGAACACTCTGACCCTGAACACTCTGACCCTGAACACTCTGACCCTGAACACTGACCCTGAACACTGACCCTGAACACTCTGACCCTGAACACTCTGAACACTCTGACCCTGAACACTCTGACCCTGAACACTCTGACCCTGAACACTGACCCTGAACACTCCGAACACTCTGAACACACCAACTCTGAACACTCTGAACACTGAACACTCTGACCCTGAACACTCTGAACGCTGAACACTGCAGCCCTGAACACTCTGACACTCACTGAACACACTGAACACTCTGAACACTCTGAACACTCTGACCCTGAACACTGCTGACCCTGAACACTCTGACCCTGAACACTCTGACCCTGAACACTCTGACCCTGAACACACCCTGAACACTGACCCTGACACTCTGAACACACTGAACACTCTGAACACTCTGACCCTGAACACTCTGACACCTGAACACTCTGACCCTGACACACTGAACCCTGAACACTCTCTGAACACTCTGAACACTGACCCTGAACACTCTGACCCTGAACACTCTGACCCTGAACACTCTGAACCCTGAACACTCTGACACTCTGAACACTCTGAACACTCTGAACACTCTGAACACTCTGAACACTCTGACCCTGAACACTCTGAACACACTGAACACACTGCAGCTCTGAACACACCAAATCTGAAGATTCTGAAGACTCTGGCCCTGAACACTCTGGCTCTCAGCACTCCGGCTCTGAACACTTTGGCCCTGAACGCTCCGGCCCTGAACACTTTGGCCCTGAACACTCTGGCTCTGAACACTCCGCTCTGAACACTTTGGCCCTGAACACTGCTCTGAACACTCTGAACACTTTGGCCCTGAACACTCCGGCTCTGAAACACTCTGACCTGAACACTCTGGCCCTGAACGCTCCGGCTCTGAAAACTGGCTCTGAACACTTTGGCCCTGAACACTCCGGCTCTGAACACTTTGGCTCTGAACACTCTGGCTCTGAACACTTTGGCCCTGAACGCTCCGCTCTGAACACTTTGGCTCTGAACACTTTGGCCCTGAACACTCCGGCTCTGAACACTTTGGCTCTGAACACTTTGGCCCTGAACTCCGGCTCTGAACACTTTGGCCCTGAACACTTTGGCCCTGAACACTCCGGCTCTGAACGCTCCGGCTCTGAACACTTTGGCTCTGAACGCTCCGCCTCTGAACACTCCGGCTCTGAACACTTTGGCTCTGAACACTTTGGCCCTGAACGCTCCGGCTCTGAACACTTTGGCTCTGAACACTCCGGCTCTGAACACTTGGCCTGAACACTCCGGCTCTGAACACTTTGGCCCTGAACGCTCCGGCTCTGAACACTCCGGCTCTGAACACTTTGGCTCTGAACACTCCGGCTCTGAACACTTTGGCTCTGAACGCTCCGCCTCTGAACACTCCGGCTCTGAACCTTTGGCTCTGAACACTTTGGCCCTGAACGCTCCGGCTCTGAACACTTTGGCCCTGAACACTCCGGCTCTGAACACTTTGGCCCTGAACGCTCCGGCTCTGAACACTTTGGCCCTGAACACTTTGGCCCTGAACACTCCGGCTCTGAACGCTCCGGCTCTGAACACTTTGGCTCTGAACGCTCTGCCTCTGAACACTCCGGCTCTGAACACTTTGGCTCTGAACACTTTGGCCCTGAACGCTCCGGCTCTGAACACTTTGGCCTGAACACTCCGCTCTGAACACTTTGGCCCTGAACACTTTGGCACTGAACGCTCCGGCTCTGAACACTTTGGCTCTGAACACTTTGGCTCTGAACACTTTGGCCCTGAACGCTCTGCCTCTGAACGCTCCAGCTCTGAACACTTGGCTCTGAACATTTGGCTGAAGGCTCTGAACACTTTGGCCCTGAACACTCCGGCTCTGAACACTTTGGCCCTGAACACTCCGGCTCTGAACACTTTGGCTCTGAACACTTTGGCTCTGAACGCTCCGGCTCTGAACACTTTGGCTCTGAACACTCCGGCTCTGAACACTTTGGCCCTGAACGCTCTGGCTTTGAACAATCTGTGGAGGGATACAACACATTCGTAACCTGGTCTCAGAAAAGTCACTGATGACCACACCTTGTCATGTCAATAAGATTAAAAAAAAAAAAAAGCTCTCTCCATGGGACGCCCCGAGAAAAACTTTTGCATAATCAAACCAAATTTGGTGCACAGATGCATCATGGGAACAGGAGCCGTTAATCTTGGATTAATCATGTGTCATGAGACGTCAAATTCTGCCATATTTTCATTTATTAAACTTTTAAAATGAGCACAACCTAAAATGTTGCAAATCTTCAAACACACAAAATCACATGAAACACACAGAACTGAGACAAAATACAGTAACACAAAAAAAAAAAAAAAAACTGAGAGTGACGGGAGCTCAGGTCAAACTGTTCTCTGTCTCAGGAGACGAATATTATTGATTTATATGATGTAATATTATATCATGGTATCAGATATAAGATTAAATATTAAATGACTGAGGTAATTAATCTGAACAGAACTGAACCATGAACCAAAACTCAGATAAGAGACAGAGACACAAGGCTCCAGATGTTTGTGTTTAGTTGATTTTGTGTTTGTAAAATGACGTTTGGAGTTCGGTTTGACAAATGAAATTCAACTTTTTGGATCTGCACGTGCGTTTTTTCTGTATGAACTCTTTCGCTTGCGTAATAATATTAGTTTAGATCATAAAACGAGGTTGGCAAAACACAGAAAATGACTCCACAGCTTTGAAATATCTGATAGAAAACTCCCCGGAGCGTGAGTCATGCCGAGGTCGTGCCACATGTACCTGAGCGCAGTAATCTTCACGTTCACATTATTATTGAACCATTAACCAAAGTACAAGTGAGGAGGCAGTAAAAGACTCACTGTTCCATTTGTCTCCGTATCTGAAAACAATGTTAAAACAGATAAAACACAGGCCGTTTAAACACAAAATCACACTTTATCTCCAGTGTCGGGGAGTAACAGATTACATGTACTGGAGTAATCAGAGTACAAATGATGAGTAACTGTATTCAGTTACAGTTACTGTTTCAGTGAGTGGTAATTGGATTACAGTTACTTTGTAGTAAATGGACACACAGAGGGATTTTCCTGTTTTCACATTTGGGACTAAATCCCTTTTTTTTTTTTTTTCGCTCTGTAATTCCACTCACTACCAGAACTAAACCAGGACTAAACCAGAACTAAACCAGGACTTAAACCAGGACTAAACCAGGACTAAACCAGGACTAAACCAGGACTAAACCAGGACTAAACCAGAACTAAACCAGGACTAAACCAGGTCTAAACCAGGTTTAAACCAGACTAAACCAGTCTAACCAGGTCTAAACCAGGACTAAACCAGGTCTAAACCAGGACTAAACCAGAACTAAACCAGGACTAAACCAGGACTAAACCAGGTCTAAACCAGGACTAAACCAGGTCTAAACCAGGACTAAAACCAGGTCTAAACCAGAACTAAACCAGGACTAAACCAGGTCTAAACCAGGACTAAACCAGGTCTAAACCAGGTCTAAACCAGGACTAAACCAGGTCTAAACCAGGACTAAACCAGGTTAAACCAGAACTAAACCAGGACTAAACCAGGACTAAACCAGGTCTAAACCAGGTCTAAACCAGGACTAAACTCAGACTAAACCAGGACTAAACCAGGACTAAACCAGGACTAAACCAGGACTAAACCAGGTCTAAACCAGGTCTAAACCAGGTCTAAACCAGAACTAAACCAGGACTAAACCAGAAACCAGGACTAAACCAGGACTAAACCAGACTAAACCAGACTAAACCAGGTCTAAACCAGACTAAACCACTAAACCAGACTAAACCAGTAAACCAGACTAAACCAGGACTAAACCAGGACTAAACCAGACTAAACCAGACTAAACCAAACTAAACCAGGACTAAACCAGGACTAAACCAGGACTAAACCAGAACTAAACCAGGTCTAAACCAGGACTAAACCAGGACTAAACCAGGGTCTAAACCAGGACTAAACCAGGACTAAACCAGGACTAAACCAGGTCTAAACCAGGACTAAACCAGGACTAAACCAGGACTAAACCACTAAACCAGGACTAAACCAGGACTAAACCAGGTCTAAACCAGGTCTAAACCAGGACTAAACCAGAACTAAACCAGGAACTAAACCAGGTCTAAAACCAGGACTAAACCAGACTAAACCAGGACTAAACCAGGTCTAAACCAGGACTAAACCAGGACTAAACCAGGTCTAAACCAGGACTAAACCAGGACTAAAACGAGGTCTAAACCAGGACTAAAACCAGGACTAAACCAGGACTAAACCAGGACTAAACCAGGACTAAACCAGGACTAAACCAGGACTAAACCAGGTCTAAACCAGGACTAAACCAGGACTAAACCAGGTCTAAACCACTAAACCAGACTAAACCAGGACTAAACCAGGACTAAACCAGGTCTAAACCAGGTCTAAACCAGGACTAAACCAGGACTAAACCGGACTAAACCAGGTCTAAACCAGGACTAAAACCAGGACTAAACCAGGTCTAAACCAGGACTAAAGGACTAAACCAGGATCTAAACCAGGACTAAACCAGGACTAAACCAGGTCTAAACCAGGACTAAACCAGGACTAAACCAGGACTAAAACCAGGACTAAACCAGGACTAAACCAGGACTAAAACCAGGACTAAACCAGGACTAAACCAGGACTAAACCAGGACTAAACCAGGTCTAAACCAGGTCTAAACCAGGTCTAAACCAGGACTAAACCAGGTCTAAACCAGGATTTAACAGGACTAAATCCTGCTGTGTGGACGTGTCTCTTCTTCTATCAATAATATTTTTTATTTGGTTCAGGAAAGTCTCGGCTTTTTTATTTTCTTTTAGCAGATAAAACATCTAATGTGAAGATTTCCTCGTCTTTGTTTCTCTACAGCAAATCAAGTAATCCAAAGTATTCAGATTACATTACTCACTTTAAGTAATTTAATGGATTACATTACAATCTACGTTTTTGGGGAATGTAATCTGTTATCTGTAGGGGATTACATTTTAAAAGTCACCTTCCCAACACTGATTCTATCCTCGTTTTAAAGATTACAACATTCATTTTCCCGCCTGTTTTTAGTTTTTTTTATTTTATTGTTATGTTCTTGATATTGAAATGTCCTTGTCCCCGTGGGTCTAGTCCCAAATCCCGGCTCTGGTCCAAGTCTAGTCCTGGTCCAGATCTGAACAATGGGGCCTTTCTGTGGATCTGTGACGCAGGAGACGCAGAATGGACCACATGTGTCCGTCCCCCCCGCAACCCCCCAAAGCCCCCAACGAAAATGTGAAAATGATAATGAGCTGTGGACGCTGGAACCACGACGTCATCGAGAGGAGGAGGACGAGAGGAGGAGGGAAGGAGGGAAGGAGGGAAGGAGGGAGGAGGGCAGAGAGTTTAAAAGGTCACAAGAGTTGAAATGTTCCACTGCAAAAGAAATTGTGATTCCGTCAACTAACTGATGAACATTTTGAGACTTATACGATTTTGTCGACGTGTTAAACTTGGACCTTTGTTTTGAAGCTGATGTTTTGCGTCACTAAAACGTCGCCGCCCTCCTCTACCTGTGGGCGGAGTCACAGTCGCCGACACAAGCCCTGGTGAAGCCGTGCGGTTGGTGGTGAAACGTCGGTCTAAAGCTCAGTAACTAAACATGAGTCAGTTTAACTTGAGTTTAAAGTCTGTCAAATGGACAAAAGTTTTCTCAGAACTTTTCAGAACTTTCCACAGGGGAGACTGAGGTTCACTGGACATATTATCCACCCAGTTTCTTCCTCTTATCCGGGGGCATCAGTCTAAACAAGGACTTCCAGACTTCCTTCATCCCGAACATTTGCTTCAACCTGAAACTTTAAGAAAAATACAATTTCAACACAAAGTTTTAACATGAACTTGTATGGAAATAGGAATAAATCCATTTTTCTTGTAAAATCCTGCACTCGGCTCCACTTTTCTCATGTTGGACATTTTTCTGATGAGGGTGTCACGGTCAACAGTCAAAACGATCGTCCTTTAAGAGCGTTTGGAAAGAGACAAGTCTTCATTTGTGCTGCTCTGGTGGGAGGGGCCACGTACAGAGACGCTGGAGACGCTGCTGTGATAAACACCACAGAAAATTAACACGATTTTAATAGAAAATATCATTAAAATATTTTAATAGAAAATCAGCCGAGGGCCAGATTAAAGGTCTTGGAGGGCTGGATCTGGCCCCCGGGCCGTATGTTTGACACCACTGCTTTACGTGCTTTCTCGCTCCGTCCGTCATGTTGTTGTGGTTTTCCCAGGCCAGTCCAGAGACAGTGAGTCCTGGGTCTTCCCGGGGCCTCCTCCTGGTGGGACATGAACACCTCCCGAGGGAAACACCCAGGAGGCATCAGAACAGATGCTCGAGCGAACGTGAAGGAGCAGCGGCTCTACTCCGAGCTCCTCCCGTGTGACTGAGCTCCTCACCCTGTCTGTCAGGGAGCGCCCTGACGCCCTGCGGAGGAAACTCATTTGTGTCGCTTGTATCTGCGATCTCCTTCTTTCAGTCATTACCCAGAGCTCATGACCAGAGGTGAGGGGAGGAACAGAGATTGACTTTAAATCGAGAGCTTTTCCTTTCGGTTCAGCTCCTCTTCACCACAACGGTTTGAAACAGCGACCGCATCACCGCCGACGCTGCACCTGTCCACCTGTCCACCTGTCAGTCTCACGCTCCGTCCTCCCCTCACTCGAGACGAGCATTAGTGAAGTTCATCCATCCATCCATTTTCATCCGCTTATCCGGGGCCGGGTCGCGGGGGCATCAGTCTAAACAGGGACTCCCAGACTTCCTTCACCCCAGACACGTCCTCCAGCTCCTCCGGGGGACCCCGAGGTGTTCCCAGGCCAGTCCAGAGACATAGTCCCTCCAGTGTGTCCTGGGTCTTCCCCGGGGCCTCCTCCTGGTGGGACATGAACACCTCCTGAGGGAGACGTCCAGGAGACACCCAGAACAGATGCCCGAGCCTCACCTGGCTCCTCTCCACGTGGAGGAGCAGGTGAGGTGAAATCTCTGGATACCATAATGTTAGTTTTGCCAGTAGTGAAATACTGAGCAAAACTGGTATCGTAGAGATTGTCCCGCATTTGAACTGCACAAATCTCTCTACCTGTGCAAATATCCACATCATGAAATTGATTTTTTATATTAATTGTAGAATCAGTCTGAGTGAACGAGTTCCTTCTGTTTTATTCATGATCATCACATGAGTTTAGTTCAGTTTGTCACTAAAGCGTCGTTGTTGTTGTTTCCTTTAAGTTTTGTTCTTTCTTCTCTTGATCGTTGTGGATAAATTGTTCATGTTAGAATCTTTATCCTTTGTGGAGTTTGTTGGTTGAAGATTTGGTGATGGAGCAGATTTATGAAACTGCTGGAGACACACATTTACACACATATTTACACACACATTTACACACATATTTACACAGAAAACCATTAATCGGACGTTCCACAAACCGGGACATTTCTGACTGTTATGAAAAAGGTCCAGTGATAAAATAACAGTAAAAGTCTGGGGTCTGAAAACTCCTCTGTGAAGTACTATTTAATTAGATACTCAAGTAAATATAACAGAGTACGAAATTGAGAAAGCTGAGGCACTCAAAAAATACACAATAATTAAATAAAAGCTTTAATACCACATGATAAAAGTGTTTCGGTCCTTCTGCCTTCATCAGGACAAAAACGACGAAGCTTTTTCAACTTTGCTTTCTCGACTCTGTATTTGAAAAAGGAGAATTCTGCACAATCTCCACACGTCCAAGTAGAACTCCTGCCCCCTGAAGTTCTGCGTAACGACCTACTACAATTTAGTTCTGTTCTAAACCACGACAAAGCTCTCGTCTCTCGCGTCTCGTCTATCGTCCGGCGGATCTTCGCACAGAGGGTCCAGTGTTTAAATCCAAACATCATGAGGTCCTCAAAAGTCACGACCCCAGAAACACGACGTCACAGAGGAGCAGAGACGTAAAGACGAGAGGGAAAATGTGTAAAGAGGGTCACAGACGGAATAAAGACCCAAGAAATCTGTTTTTTTTTTTTTTTTTTTCAATAAAGCTCAACATCTTCTCTGTCGTATATATTGTTTTTTGTAGCAGCGTCAGAGCGTTGTCCGTGTGTTGAGGTTTGTTTTTGAGGAGCTTAACCCTAAGAACATTACAACACAGATCAGAAAATTGCAAAATATAGAAGTTTTAAGTCATTTTACACCAACCAGCTGTTTATCACTTCAAAAATGTTCAAATTTAAAGATCTGATGAGCTTCCAGACAGAAAAAATAATGTGTAATAATAAGAGAACTACCAAAAAAAAAAAAAATCAGTAACATTTTATTGAAAGAGAAAGTATTTATAATTTAAGGAGAATTCATCTATTTAAAATGGCCAGCGTCCGAACAACAAGAAAAAGTTTTTGTATTTCAGTTTGTTGGGTCAAAATGTGGAACTCTGTGAAGTGATGAGCTCAAAAAATGCCCAAATATGAAAATGTTTAAATGCAGATATAAAGAAATTATTATAACTACGTATGCAGAAGAAGGAATTTAAGTTAATTTGTCATTTGAATGTGACTAAAACATTTTGAAATGTATTTTGTCATCATCATCATCATCATCTTTATTCCAAACTCATGGTCCATTTTTAAAACAGACAAAGGACGGTGACAAAACAAAACAATGAACATTTATGTTTTTAAAAGACGACCACACCAGTGTCTCCACATGTTGGACTGATCTTATTGCACTGAATCTCATATTTGTGAGTGACATTATTATTTCATTGTAGCAACAGCTTAAAAAAAAAGACAGAGGGAACTACATAGACCATGATTCTTTGCTCCATTTCAGTGCAAACTACGACTACATTTACACTTCTTTTCTGTGTCTATAATCCTTCCCTACCCACGCAGCTTTGAGGATATTTGTTTACGTTTTACAGAAACGAAACTTAAAACCACATGGATAATTTGATATTGTGTCGCTGATGCGGTTCAGCTTCTGTCGGACTAAAGGACACAGTGACTCAGTGGAATATGAGTGTTGTTTCTGTGACAGAGGGGTGTTCTGCTGATGGTGAGTCTGTTCTGTGTTTCTGTCGTGTTGGAGATGGTTCATGTGAAACTTTTCAGAGATTATACGTCTGCAGGTCGACACACAGACACACGTTTATATGAATGGACAAATATTCTAGACCAGAGATGTCAAACTCATTTTGGTCCAGGGGCCGTATCCAACCGACTTTGATCCCAAAGTGTCCGGATCAGAAAACTCATGTCATATAAACCCCAAAAATAACAATAAGTTCAAATATTTGTGCAGAAAAACACAAATCTATTACAGAAATCTTACAAAATATTATATTATGAACAACCTGAAACCTTTAAGAAAAATGCAATTTCACCACAATGTTTTAACTTTAACTTGTTTGCAAATAGGAATAAGTCAATTTTTCTTGTAAAATCCTGCACTCGGCTCCACTTTTCTCATGTTGGACATTTTTCTGATGAGGGTGTCACGGTCAACAGTCAAAACGATCGTCCTTTAAGAGCGTTTGGAAAGAGACAAGTCTTCATTTGTGCTGCTCTGGTGGGAGGGGCCACGTACAGAGACGCTGGAGACGCTGCTGTGATAAACACCACAGAAAATTAACACGATTTTAATAGAAAATATAATTACAGTATTTTAGTAGAAAATCAGCTGAGGGCCAGATTAAAGGTCTTGGAGGGCCGGATCTGGCCCCCGAGCCGCATGTTTGACACCTGTGTTCTAGACTCTTAGTGTTTTGGCGCTGAATTACTTTGCAGCGCTCAGATCTACATCAGAGTATCAGTGTTTTCAGGCGTCCACACGGTGCAGGAGCAGATCTGTGCGAACATGAATTTGTGGGAGTTGGAGGCACCAGATCGTTCTGGAGCCGTTTTCAATCGGATCAATGTGAACGAACACTGCACCCACGACCAGAATGACTCGAATACGAACTAGTGTGGACGGGGCCTAAAAGAAGAAATCACAGTTCTAAGCACTTTTAAATCTTAGTTCTTTGGATTAAGTCTTGTCAAGGCATGCGATTTTTCCTCTTAAAATATGAACAGTTTTGTAAGCCTCCACAAAATATCACAATAAATATCGTAGGATGAGACGTATATTGTAAAAATATTTGTACCGAGAGATTTGGATATTGTTACATCTGTAATCATGAGCCTTCCTGCCATATCGTGAGCTTTTCCCACGATATCACAATAAATATCGTACCGTGACAATATCATATCATGAGACTTGGATACAGTTACACCCCTAGCGGTTAGTAAAATAAAAATAATTGCCTTTATGTATCTGTTGATTACTGTTGGAACAATTTATCATTTATGACATTTTATTATTCATGAAATATCTGAATATCTGAAAACATTTCCACGGAGAAAAACATTTGATGGAGCCTCCACCAGAAAAGTTACACAATGCACCTTAAAACCACAACCAAAACTAAAATATTATTACGGAGATGATGACAAAAAGCAGTGGCATATTCACTGTTGTCATGATGTGTTCAGTCCCGCTCGGGTCTGGTGCCAGCTGGTCTTGAACAGGACTTGGACCGGACTAAAAGTGGGCCAGGGGAACAATGGGCCCCTGTGAACCTGCTCCGGCCCCAAGACTCCGAACAAAACCCAAGTCTGGATCGTTACGTCCAGTTCACTGCTCCAGAATTCACCAATTAACACGGAAGACAAGAGGATCGCAAACTGTGCCACCTCCTAATCTCAGTAATCCTGCGGGAATGACTCCGGATCGGGATTTTAATCTGGATTTGATCAAATTTGACCAAGTTACATTTAAAAAGACCCAAATTACAAGGTTTTCTGATCACAAACAGCCCTGGAGTTGTGTTTTGTTTTAGTCACACATGTTTAACGGACAAAACCTGCACATTTAGAGTGATGTGGAAAGGTGCACTTAAGTCACTTTATTCAACTGTTTGTACAATACATGCATCTCGAATTTTGGACTTTCGATCATCGCGTAATTTATATTGGGAAGGATTTTCTGAAAAAGTGAGCATCAAAACCTCCATGTTTGTTTTCCCAGTGGGATGAGTCTATTGTCAATGTCGATCTTTTCAAGTCTTTTGAACCATATCACTTTTGTTTCTGCTTCTGATATTGTCATATTTCAGTTTTAGGATTCGGACATCGTAATTGTGTGGTTGTTGGATCCAACAACAATGGAAAACGGGCTTTGTAAAGTTTGCAAACTCCATAAATGTAAAAGTGAATCAGATGTGTGTGACTCAAACCTCCGTTCAAACTGTTTCTCTTCCCAACGGAATTGAAAAATAGTGAAAGGTGAAGGTGATGGGCAGGATTGATCCACAGGAAGAACCAAAAAGGAAACATTTGACTGACTAAGAAATCATCCAGAGTTTACAGAGAACATTTTGTATGTGGAGCGACAACAAAACAAAATCCTGATCTCTCGCTCCAGCTTGGTTACGAATTTATTAAGTCAAAGCCAAACTGAAAGGCTCCAACTGTTCACCAAGAAACACCTTCCACTGCAAAGAGACCAAGATGTGGTCTCTTTGCAGAGACCACATCTTGGTCTCTGCAAAGAGACCAAGACGTGATGTTGCTGTAAAACCACAAGAACAAGAAAGTGCAGCTCAGTCTGTTTGTCTTCTGCTCCTCTCCATTAACAAAGGGGATTTTGATCTGATTCCCTTTTGCATTTATGGAAGTTCGCAAACTTCCAAAGCCCATTTCTCGAGCCGTTTTCCGCTGTTAGGATCCAACAACCACACAATTACGATGTTCGAATCCCAAAACTAAAATATGACAATATCAGAACCAGAAACAAAAGTGAAATGGTTCAAAAGACTTGAAAAGATCGACTTTGACAATAGACACGTCCCACTGGGAAAACAAACATGGAGGTTTGATGCTCACTTTTTCAGAAAATCCTTCCCAGTAAGCAATGGCGGAAGTCCGAAGTCCGATATTCGGGATGCATGTATAGCTCCACTTTAACAATGTGTAACTTTTACACTAAAGCCTTTAAAAATCACAAGACTGACAACATTTCACTGTTATTCATTTAAGTTTATTGTAAAGCAGACACATCGTGGCTTTACAATTCACAATTCACAATACAATAAATACAGCTCCCACATTTGAATTTCAGTGATTATTAATTAGTCTCATTAATTAAGTTGTTTCTGGAGTAGTACCTGTAGTAGTAGTACTCGCAGTAATAGTAGTAGTACTCGCAGTAATAGTAGTAGTATGAGTAGTAGCAGTCATAATAGTTCAGATAATTAAATATTCTAAAGTGATAGCAGCTTCAACAGTTTTTAGTGCTTTAGTGTTTTCAACATTAGATATTAAACTAAACTTTTTCTAAAATTAAATGATGTTAAACCACATTAATCTGACGTGCTGTTGGAGATTCACATTTAGACGGTTTCAGTTTTTAAAGTGGAACTAAACACTAAACTGACTGCTAAACCGTGTATATGAAGTTTGAGTATAATAATTATCGACTGTTCCTGATCATTTTTGTTTATTTTAGAGCAAACTAGGTCAAAGTGTGTACTGTATTTTTCGGACTATAAAGCACAGTTATAAGTTATAATCTGGTGTGTCTTATGTATTAATTCTGGTCGTGTTTACTGACCTCGGATCAATTTAATGTGGAACACGGTGCTCAAAAATCTGTCCAAATGTTTTAGTGCAACTTTGGTAAACGATGAAGCCACACCTCTTGATGGATTGTCAGAGCACGACGGCGACTGTAGTCAGGAGCCTCGCGAAGTAAAACACATTCACCAAAACAGGGAGGAAACGGCGGGAGACTTACGTCATGAGCTGTCGATGGATCGTGGATAACTGGACTGAGTTATTGTGAATGAGTTGAATAAATGGTCATGAACTTTGGGTAATTAAAGAACAAGTTCACAGATACAAGCGATCAAAATGAGTTTCTTCTGCAGAGTGTCTGGGCGCTTCCTTGGAGAGGAGCGGTGAGGAGGTGAGGGTGAGGAGCTCGGAGTAGAGCCGCTGCTCCTCCACGACGAGAGGAGTCAGCCGAGGGGAGGGCATCTGTTCCAGATGTGTCCTGGGTGTCTCCCTGAGGAGGTGTTCCAGGCATGTCCCACCGGAAGGAGGCCCCGGGGAAGACCCAGGACACACTGGAGGGACTAAGGCCCTGTCCACACTAGTACGTGTTAGAGTCGTTTTCGTTGCAGATGCTAATCCGATGGAAAACGGCTCCAGAGACGGAACAATCTGGTGCCTCCAAGCTTCCACGAATTCATGTTTGTACAGATCTGATCCTTGACTGTGTGGACGCCTGAAAACACTGATACTCTGATGTAGGAGCTCGAGTCACTGTGACCTGTGACCGAGTCCTTCCTGATTCTCTGGGTTCGTGACATCGGTCATGTGACGCTACTGCGGAAAACAATTTCAACAAACCACAGACAAATTTCTTACAATCCATTGTTACGTTCAGTTGTCGGTCCATGAAAAAACTGTTTTCACACTTAAAATCTTCCTTGGCTGGAAATCAGCTGCTGCAACTTCAGACACGGTGCTCCACTTCCTTAATTTTACTACCCATGTGATGTGACATCTTGACCCCAGCCTTAGTCACGTGACGAGTGTTTCAGGAGGTTTCGTGTTACTGTGTGGAGGGGAGGCTTTGATTGTGAACACAGAAACGACGTGTCTGGACGCAAATCGTGTCCAATACGGTGATATGTTTCAGCGTAAACGTCTAAAATGTCTCTGGGTTGGCCTGCAGTCACCTTAGGGTTCCCCCGGAGGAGCTGGAGGAAGTGTCTGGGGTGAGGGAAGTCTGGGAGTCTTTGTTTAGACTGCTGCCCTCACGACCCGACCAGGATAAGAGGAAGAAAATGGATGAAGTTGAATAAAGTTTGACTTATTTGACTGTTTTGTTTGGCTTAATGCTCCTTATTTGGTGCGCTTTATAGTCAGAAAAATACAGTAAGTACTAAGTGACATCACACAGAACTGCCCTGATTACAGCCAGAGGTTCTGATTACAAACACCCGCCCCTGTAGTCCACAGACGTCGCCCAGTTTAGTCTCTGTGTTTGAAATGCAGTTTTCAGGTGTGTAGTTCCACGTTAAAGTCCATGAGTGTCTCTTGGCTCTTTACTGCCCCCTGTGGCCGAGGATCAGGTCCACAGCTTGGCTCAGATGGTCCACGGTCCCGTCGGCTCGGACTGACGCGTGGCTCTCATCACTCGGTCTGAAAAACACAACAGGTAATCATTTAAAGCTGCACTGTGTAACTTTTCTGGTAGTTCTGCTCGTTTCCATGGAGGTGTTACTGCTTTGTCAGGAATGTTTGGACTAGACCAGGACTAGACCAGGACCAGACCAGGACTAGACCAGGACCAGACCAGGACCAGACCAGACCAGACCAGACCAGACAGGACCGGACTACAACTACTACAAGTACTACTACTACTACTACAAGTACTACTACAACTACTACTACAAGTACTACTACTACTACTACAACAAGTACTACAACTACAACTACAACTACAACTACTACTACACTACTACTACTACTACTACTACTACAAATACTGCTGCAACTACAACTACTACTGCTACTACTACTACTTCTGATACTTCTACTACTGCTAGTACAACTACTACTGTTACTCCTACTACTGTATTATTGTAAACTGTAATTACTACTACAACTAGCTACACTACTATACTACTACTAGAACTACTACTACTACTGCTACTACTACTACTACTACACTACTGCAACTACTACTACTACTACTACTACTACTACTGCTCTACTACTACTACTAGCTTCTTCAAATACTACTACTACTACTGCAAATATTACAACTACTACAAACTACTCTACTGACTACTAACTACTGCAACTACTACTGCTACTACTACTACTACTACTACAAGTACTGCTGCAACTACAACTACTACTGCTACTACTACTACTTCTGATACTTCTACTACTGCTAGTACAACTACTACTGTTACTACTACTACTGTATTATTGTAAACTGTAATTACTACTACAACTACCGCTACAACTACTATTACTACTACTACTACTACTACTACTACTGCTACTACTACTACTACTACTACTACTGCTGCTGCTTCAAATACTACTACTACTACTGCAAATATTACAACTACTACAACTACTGCTACTGCCACTACTACTACTACTACTATAACTACTGCAACTTACTGCTACTGCTACTACTACTACTACAAGTGCTGCTACTACAACTACAACTACTACTACTTCTGATACTTCTACTACTACTGTTGTCACTGCTACTACAACAACAAGTACTACTACTACTGCTATTGTTACAACCACAGCAAATATTACTACTACTGCTACTACTGCGTCTAATTATAAAGCGTTTCATTGTACAAGAATCAGGAAGTGCACTGTTAGCTTGCTAGTTGTTGTTGGAAAACTTCCGCTCCGGCTTCTGTGAGTCGTAAAAATCTTTTATAAACTGAAGGTGGTGAATAAAAACTCTGAACGCAGACGAGAAGTGAAGAAGAACCTGTTTCTCATGTTTTTAAGACGGGACAAATCTGAAACACTTTAGAGACTTTAAATTCCTCTGACTGGAAGATTCTCTCCTGTTTCTTCTCATAAATCAGAGTGAAATATTCGCTCGGCTCCTTTCCTCACGTGTCGAGTTTATTTTTATCTGTGGACTTCCTGCTCGGTCACACTCAGCTCCAACTCAAACTTTAACACGTTTAAAATGTGTGGAACATCTGCTCCTCAAACAGCTGCTCCACCAAACCACACGAAGAGACCGAGACCGAGACCAGGCCTGGTTTAGACCCGGACCGAGGCCTGGTTTAGACCCAGAACGAAGCCTGGTTTAGACCCCGGACGAAGCCTGGTTTAGACCGAGGCCTGGTTTAGACCCGACTGAGGCCCGGTTTAGACCAAGGCCCGGTTTAGACCCGACTGAGGCCTGGTTTAGACCCGACTGAGGCCCGGTTTAGACCCGACTGAGGCCCGGTTTAGACCCAGGCCTGGTTTAGACCAAGGCCTGGTTTAG
Source organism: Boleophthalmus pectinirostris (assembly GCF_026225935.1). Taxonomy (NCBI): domain Eukaryota; kingdom Metazoa; phylum Chordata; class Actinopteri; order Gobiiformes; family Gobiidae; genus Boleophthalmus; species Boleophthalmus pectinirostris. The sequence goes on from NW_026571047.1 coordinate 37,134,191, forward strand.
ACCGGACTGAGGCCTGATTTATACCGAGACCGAGGCCTGGTTTAGACCCGACTGAGGCCTGGCTTAGACCTGGGACGAGGCCTGGTTTAGACAGAGACTGAGGCCTGGTTTAGACCTGACCGAGGCCTGGTTCAGATGGGACCAAGGCCTGGTTTAGACCGAGACGAGTCCTGGTTTAGACCGGGACAAGTTCTTGGTTTAGTCCTGGTTTAGTCCTGGTTTAGTCCTGGTTTAGTCCTGGTTTAGTCCTGGTTTAGTCCTGGTTTAGACCTGGTTTAGACCTGGTTTAGACCTGGTTTAGACCTGGTTTAGACCTGGTTTAGTCCTGGTGTACACTTGATTTAGTCCTGATTTAGACCTGGTTTTATAGTCCTGGTTTAGCTTTAGTTTGGTCCTGGTTCAGTCCTGATTTAGTCCTGGTTCAGTCCTGGTTCAGTCCTAGTTTAGTCCTGGTTTCAGTCCTAGTTTAGTCCTGGTTCAGTCCTGGTTCAGTTCTACAGTATTTCCTGTCTCTGTTTCCTCTGAACGTTCACACAGAGACACAGTTTACAGTTTCATCACGTTTATTATAAATATGACATATTTTATTATTATTATTATTATATTTTATTGTCCTGAAAACTCAAACTTCCTGCTTTTGTGGATTCAGTGTTTAGTCAATGTTTTAGTCTTGGTTTAAATCAAGATTTGTCCTGGTTTAATCCTGGTCCAGTCCTTCTTTAGACCTGATATAATGTCGCCATCTAGTGGACAGATTTGAGAACGTGCTGTTTACTTTAACTCACTGGTCATTTCTTTTCCCCGAATGTCTCAAAAACTCATCTGGACCAGTTGGAAGAGCCAGTTACTGTTACTTATGAACTAAATAAATATATAAAATAACTAAATAAAGAAAAATATTGATGTTGATATTCAATACAACAGCTCCCGCAGTAGAGTTTTACAGGGTTCCTACTTTTTTCACTGACAACATTTCAAAACTTTTCCATGACTTTTTCATGACTTAATCAAACTGTTCTGAAGCTGTGGAACTGTCTTGGTTTAGTCCTGGTTTAGTCCTGGTTTAGACCTGGTTTAGTTCTGGTTTAGACCTGGTTTAGACCTGGTTTAGTCCTGGTTTAGTCCTGGTTTAGTCCTGGTTTAGACCTGGTTTAGTCCTGGTTTGGTTTAGTCCTGGTTTAGACCTGGTTTAGACCTGGTTTAGACCTGGTTTAGTCCTGGTTTAGACCTGTTTAGACCTGGTTTAGTCTTTGTTTAGCCCTGGTTTAGACCTGGTTTAGTTCTAGTTTAGTCCTGGTTTAGTCCTGAAAAAGGAGCTTTTGTCTGTATCGAGGCATCACATCGTTGTTTCCCTGTTTTTTACTTTTAACACTGTTTCTATTTAACTTTTTTACAGATTTAAACTCTGACCTGTATTTTCCGGTTCGGACCTGGACGCCCTTCATGCCGCAGCTCTGAGCTCCTCCAACGTCGTTCACCAGGTCGTCCCCGATCATCAGAGCCTGGAAATCAAACACAAAATACAACTAAGAAATATCGTTAAAGGAACAGCACGGAACCTGTTCTTTCACTGTTCAGGTTCTACACTCACAACTGAACCTGTGTCATATGAGCAGATCATGTAAAAGCTCAGAACCTCCAGAATTCACTCAGCGTTTTCAGACCGACAGAGAACTGTGCCAGTGCAGGTTCCCGCACCTAATCTCGAACCAACTGACGTGTTCCGAACCGTGAACTGAAAAAGAGAGCGTTCGGAAACGGAAAAGTTGGTTTCCAATGGAAGCCGAGAGTAAAACTTTGTTTATCCTGAACTGTGACGACACAGTTGATGTCAGCAGGTTCATCACACGCAGTAAAATAAACAAACAAAGAAAATGTGTGTGTGGAACATGGAGGAGAAATCAAGTGACAGAAGATTGTGCAGTGTTCAGCGAAGGAGACCAGATATTTGTATATCCATGTTTGCCAGGTAAGGTTCCATCTTTGGATTGGGAGTCGCTGCCGCCTTCTCCACAGCAGACGTTCCTCCGCAGCAGACGTTCCTCCGCAGCAGACGTTCCTCCGCAGCAGACGTTCCTCCGCAGCAGACGTTCCTCCGCAGCAGACGTTCCTCCGCAGCAGACGTTCCTCCACAGCAGATGTTGGTGTCGGTGTAGATAAATAATAATTTGTATGAGTACAAATACTCGCTGGTGTCGATGATGTGATCCATGATCATTATTTTCTGCTTTCGTGTGGCCTTGTTTTTATTTGGTGGTGAATCCACTCCGTCTGTCGATGATCATCTTGGGTTCACTTAAACGGTTTGCAGGTCGTTCATCGGTGAGAACTTTGGTTTCCGGCACAATTCTGGCCGGCTTGAAAACAGCTTCCCTGAGCTGCAGCGGCTGCACTAGCACTGACTCAGGGTTGGTGCAGGTGCTGGAGTTTAGGGAGAGACCAGATCAGAGACACATTTTAGGTTTAAACAAACTCAAGTTCATTCTGTTCTCTGACTAGAATAAACGTCTTGAAAACTTCACCATCATGTCCAGTTCTGTAATTAAGTACGAGTTATTAATTATTAAAGTGTGATAAAGTCGTTGTTTACCTCGTGAGGCTTTATTCCCATGTCACTGAGGACGCTCCGGAAGAACATGGGAGACGGTTTTCCAATCACTTCAGCTTTCACATCACAGGCGAACTGCACACAAAACAGGAAATACATGTGACCGTGTGTCAGATGCCCTCCCGTCCCCCCGTGTGTGTGTCAGATGCCCTCCCGTCCCCCACGTGTGTGTGTCAGATGCCCTCCCGTCCCCCCGTGTGTGTGTCAGATGCCCTCCCGTCCTCCCGTGTGTGTGTCAGATGCCCTCCCGTCCCCTCGTGTGTGTGTCAGATGCCCTCCGTCCCCCCGTGTGTGTGTCAGATGCCCTCCGTCCCCCCGTGTGTGTGTCAGATGCCCTCCCGTCCCCCCGTGTGTGTGTCAGATGCCCTCCCGTCCCCCGTGTGTGTGTCAGATGCCTCCCGTCCCCCCGTGTGTGTGTCAGATGCCCTCCCGTCCCCCACGTGTGTGTGTCAGATGCCCTCCCGTCCCCCGTGTGTGTGTCAGATGCCCTCCCGTCCCTCCGTGTGTGTGTGTCAGATGCCCTCCCGTCCCCACGTGTGTGTGTCAGATGCCCTCCCGTCCCCCGTGTGTGTGTCAGATGCCCTCCCGTCCCCTCGTGTGTGTGTCAGATGCCCTCCCGTCCCCTCGTGTGTGTGTGTCAGATGCCCTCCCGTCCCCTCGTGTGTGTGTCAGATGCCCTCCCGTCCCCTCGTGTGTGTGTCAGATGCCCTCCCGTCCCTCCGTGTGTGTGTCAGATGCCCTCCCGTCCCCTCGTGTGTGTGTCAGATGCCCTCCCGTCCCCACGTGTGTGTGTCAGATGCCTCCCGTCCCCTCGTGTGTGTGTGTGTCAGATGCCCTCCCGTCCCCTCGTGTGTGTGTGTCAGATGCCCTCCCGTCCCCTCGTGTGTGTGTGTGTGTCAGATGCCCTCCCGTCCCCCCCGTGTGTGTGTCAGATGCCCTCCCGTCCCCCCGTGTGTGTGTGTCAGATGCCCTCCCGTCCCTCCGTGTGTGTGTCAGATGCCCTCCCGTGCCCTCGTGTGTGTGTCAGATGCCCTCCCGTCCCTCCGTGTGTGTGTCAGATGCCCTCCCGTCCCCTCGTGTGTGTGTGTCAGATGCCTCCCGTCCCCCGTGTGTGTGTCAGATGCCCTCCCGTCCCCTCGTGTGTGTGTGTGTGTGTCAGATGCCCTCCCGTCCCCCCGTGTGTGTGTCAGATGCCCTCCCGTCCCCTCGTGTGTCAGATTTACCTCCAGAGCTTTCATATAAACTCCCACATCCAGTTTGAGTCCGTCTGTCTCTTTGTAATATCTCCTGGAAAATATAAAAATATAAATAAAACCATTTAAAAACATCATATAAAGAAGAATCTGTGTAAAGTTTAATATGGACATGACTGCTACTACTAGACCTGGTTTAGACCGGGTTTAGACCGGGTTTAGACCGGGTTTAGACCGGGTTTAGACCGGGTTTAGACCGGGTTTAGACCTGGTTCAGTCCTGGTTCAGTCCTGGTTCAGTCCTGGTTCAGTCTGGTTCAGTTCTGGTTCAGTCCTGGTTCAGTCTGGTTCAGTCCTGGTTCAGTCCTAGTTTCGACCTGATTTAGACCTGATTCAGTCCTAGTTCAGTCCTGTTTTAATCCTGTTTTAGCCCTGTCTTAGTCTTGATTCAGTTCTGGTTCAGTCCTGATTTAGTCCCAGTTCAGTTCCATCTTTGTCCCGTCTTAGTCTTGATTCAGTCCTTCTTCGGTCCTGATTCAGTCCTGGTTCATTCCCGGTTCAGTCCTGATTCAGTCCTGGTTCATTCCCGGTTCAGTCCTGAATCCCGTCTCTTAGACCTAGTCTTTAGACCCGTCTTAGACCCGTCTTAGACCCGTCTTAGACCCGTCTTAGACCCGTCTTAGACCCGTCTTAGACCCGGTTCAGGTTCAGTCCTGGTTCAGTCGTGCACGAGTCTCACCCCTGGCCCAGAGAGAACAGCACCGGTTTGTCCAGCGCCATCAGGACCCTGAACGCGTCATTCAGGTTTTCGTAGGAGAACTTCTCGGCCGCGTCTCCGATCACCACACAGTTTGGGTCGGTCTGGTCCACGCCCTCAAATTCCGGCAACAGACCTGAGAAGACAGATTCAATCTATTTTATTTGGGCACTGCAAAAAACCTTGGCCAAAATCTAAGATATAAACATTTAAATCTATCAGAAAATGACTTAAAAGTAGTGAAGTACTGATAAAAACTGATAAAAACTGATAATAACGTCGACTCTGGTACAGGAACAGAGTGAGGACACGCAGTACCGTCGTAGACCAGCAGGTGGGGCCGCAGTCCTCTCTCCTTCAGCACAGACACGGCGGCCGGAGCAGGAGAGAAAACTTCCTTCACAGAAATGTCGAACCCGAGTCTCCGGAGTTTGGCCACAAATCTGTCTCTGGACGCCTGAGTCTCGTTGGTGCAAAAACGCAGCTGCAGATCCGACTGTTTCAACCTAAACACAGAAAACGAACTAAAGTCAAATACAAAAATAAAAACAAAACAGACAGTACATTACTTCATTCTAAACTGTACAGATTTGTTGACCTGGTTTATGGTTCGTATCTCTGAAATTTCTGGACCTATCCACTAGTGTTGTAGTCAAGACTGCACTAAACGAGACCAAGACCAGTCCAAGACCACAGGGTCCAGAGACCGAGATAAGACAGAGACTTTTAAAGGCCAAGACCGAGACAAGACCAAGGCCACGTCCCATCAAGATCAGATCAAGACCATCTTTGTCATTTCCTATATTTATTTGTATTTTACAGTTATTTTGGCACAAATATATCACTGTTTTTATAAATCTATCTCCATTTGATCTGATTAATGTTAATTTAAACTTAAAATAAGCCAAGCAAACTGTACTCAAACACTCTTTGACCCTTTTTTGAACCCTGACCCACAGTTTAAGAACCTTTTCTTTAATCCCAGATTAAAGGAAATTTACCGGCCGTAATGAAATATGAACGCGCTCGTCGAGTGTCAGACCTCGAGACCAAGACAAGACCAAGACAAGACCAAGTCCAAATGCACTCAAGTCCGAGATGAGACCAAGACCATAAAAAAACAGTCTCGAGACCAAGACCGGTCTCAAGTACTACGACACTACTCTCCACACTATCCTAAGAGTCACAGTCCTGAACAGTCCCTCGTTCGTCCAGAAGTTGTTCAGTATAAATAAGGCTGATGCAAAAACAACGTCCAGATGAACAAAGTTGAAACCTTCTCTAAAGTGAATAAAAACTGGAACAGTTTGGATTTTCAAGTGTGGATTTTCTCTTATTTGTTAACAATGAAGAAGATTGTCAAATGTACGACTGGGTTTTGGATATGACATAAAATAATTAATTACATTTGCTCAAGAAACTTTGCAAAAACAGTATTTTAGTGTTTTTCTTGGAATTCTGTCATTATTTAATAGGGTTTGGTATTAAAGTACTTTTTGCTTCAGCCTAAACCCTTTTGGTCATGATCCATGGGGTTGTAATGCTGCCAAAAAAAAAAAAAAAATAAAAAAAGACAGAATAAACTACCACTACTACAACGACTACTACTTCTACTACCACATCCTTAGTAAGACAACTTTGAATCAAGAATGCTCGTAAATCAGAAAGTTAAACTAATTTGAGCATTTCCTTTCTCACAATGCTCAGTTTACTTTTTACTTTATTACCTGGCCTATTCTTTGGAAAGAATAGATTTTGGTGATTACTACTACTACTACTACTACTACTACTACTACTACTAACTACTACTACTAGTACATTTTGCATAGATATTAACAAAAAAACAAATAAAATGAATTGTTAGACACAAATAATGACTTTAGCAACTTTCCTAAAACTTGCAGCAACTCAACTTTTTGCATTGATAAAACATAAATAAAGTAAATATTACACGTAAACAAAGAAAATACTGCTATATTATTATTATTTTGGATTCAAATAGTAAAAGTTAGCGAGGTAGTTCCAACTTTTATTTATAGCTCTGTTACTACTTTACACTTGGCTACTGGATGCTAACGGCTAGCGCCACTTTCCACGCTAAAACCCGCTGTTTTTGCGCGTTTCTCGGACACTTTGGCCGCACCTTTGCACCGCTTCCACGGACCCGGGGATGGCCACTCCGTCCCCCTCTCCGCTGTCGTACAAAACTCCGCACATGTCCAAAATCACGCCTTTTAAACCCTGTGCGCAACCCGGCCATCCTGCAGCCGCCATGACGGGCTCCACTGCGCAGGCGCAAACCGGTCATCCCGCAGCCGCCACGTCAGGCTCCACTGCGCAGGCGCGATACGGCACACCTGGGATTTGAACGTCCTAAAAATTGAGTAAGAAAATAAAAACGAACAGTGTTGGGGAGTAACAGATTACATGTACCCGAGTTACGTAATCAGAGTACAAATTATGAGTAACTGTATTCAGTTACAGTTACTGTTTCAGTGAGTGGTAATCGGATTACAGTTACTTTGTTGAAATAAATGGATTACACGGCAGTATTTTCCTGTTTTCATATTTTGGGTTAAACCAGGACTAAAACCAGGACTAAAACCAGAACTAAACCAGGACTAAACAAGGACTAAAACCAGGTCTAAAACCAGGACTAAACTAGGACTAAAACCAGGACTAAACCAGGACTAAAATCAGGACTAAACCAGGACTAAACCAGAACTAAACCAGGACTAAAATCAGGACTAAAACCAGATCTAAAACCAGGACTAAACTAGGACTAAAACCAGGACTAAAACCAGAACTAAACCAAGACTAAACCAGAGCTAAACCAGGACTAAACCAAGACAAAAAAACAGGACTAAACCAGACTAAAACGAGAACTAAACCAGGACTAAACCAGAACTAAACCAAGACAAAAAAAAAAACAGGACTAAACCAGAACTAAACCAGGACTAAATCAGGACTAAACCAAGATTAAAATCAGGACTAAAACCAGGTCTAAAACCAGGACTAAATCCACAACTAAAACCAGAACTAAACCGGGACTACACCAGAACTAAATCAAGACTAAACCAGGACTAAAACCAGGACTAAAACCAGGACAATATCAAGTAATCCAAAGTATTCAGATTACGTTACTCACTTTAAGTAATTTAAAGGATTACTTTACAAACTACATTTTGGGGGATGTAATCTGTAATCTGTAGGGGATTACATTTTTAAAGTCACCTTCCCAACACTGAAAACGAACAAATGAAACCAAAAGGCGCATGTTACACTATTTTGTGATCTGTGTTCTAATGTCGTTTCCTCGTCACAAACACAAACAGATGTAGAGTTTTGTTTTGTTTCATTCACAAATTTTTAACACGCAAACCCTGGTTACATGCTGCTATTCCGACATTGACGTCTAATTGTCGGAGTGGCGGCATTTCCATTTTTTATCAAACGTCGCTGCACGCCGACATTTTTTTTACTTGGTCAATGGTCAGAGAGACGGTACTTTAGATTTTTTTTCAACATCCCGCCTTTCCGACACACAATTAATGTAATTATTAAGTTGTGGTGGCGCGCTTTTCGGGACAATATTTTCAGACTAGGAGTAGGTTGTCAGAATGGCGACATAAAAGGTGTCGGAATGGAATGGAGGCATGTCGGAATTACGGAGTGTCGGGGTCTGTCGCAGTGGCGATATGTCGGAATAAGGATTGTACCCTGCTTCGTTTTTAAACAATTACATGCTGCTGTTCCGACATGCCGCTATTTAGACGCTATTTGATGTCTAATTGTCGGAGTAGTGGCATAAACAGTATTTTTGAAGCGTCCGACTACTATCCTTTTTTTTTTTTTCATTGTCAGAGTATCAGCACTTTACTATTTTTCAAACATTCCACTTTTCCGATATGAATAACATTAGTGCAACAGCCTATTACACTTTACGCTCCCATGTGTCATTGATCAGAGAAAACTTCGGCCACAGAGGAAATCAGTCAGTGGGGAAATATCTTGACTGAAACAGAAACAGTCATGCATTTGAAAAAAGAGCAAACGCCAGCCTTCGGTCCAAATATCAAATCTAAGAAGAGCGAGAGTTATGTAATCAGAGTACAAATGATGAGTAACTGTATTCAGTTACAGTTACTGTTTCAGTGAGTGGTAATTGGATTACAGTTACTTTGTTGAAATAAATGGATTACACGGAGGGATTTTTCTTTCTATTATTTTTTTTTTTTCTTTTGTCATAATTCCACTCATTGCCGGACACTAAACCAGGTCTAAACCAGGTCTAAAACCAGGTCTAAACCAGGTCTAAACCAGGTCTAAACCAGGTCTAAAACAGGTTCAACAGGACTAAACCAGGTCTAAAACAGGACTAAACCAGGTCTAAAACAGGACTAAACCAGGTCTAAACCAGGTCTAAAACCAGGTCTAAACTAGATCTAAACTAGGTCTAAACCAGGACTAAACCAGGTCTAAACCAGGTCTAAAACCAGTTCTAAAACCAGGTCTAAACCAGGACTAAACCAGGACTAAACCAGGTCTAAAACCAGGTCTAAACCAGGTCTAAACCAGGTCTAAACCAGGTCTAAACCAGGTCTAAACCAGGTCTAAACCAGGTCTAAAACCAGGTCTAAAACCAGGTCTAAAACCAGGCCTAAACCAGGTCTAAACCAGGTCTAAACCAGATCTAAACCAGGACTAACACAAGATTTAACAGGACTAAAACAGAACTAAACCAGGTCTAAACCAGGTCTAAACCAGGTCTAAACCAGGTCTAAACCAGGTCTAAAACCAGGTCTAAACCAGGTCTAAACCAGGACTAAACCAGGACTAAACCAGGGTCTAAAACCAGGTCTAAACCAGGTCTAAAACCAGGTCTAAACCAGGTCTAAACCAGGTCTAAACCAGGTCTAAACCAGGTCTAAACCAGGTCTAAAACCAGGTCTAAACCAGGCCTAAACCAGGTCTAAACCAGGTCTAAACCAGTCTAAACCAGGACTAACACAGGATTTAACAGGACTAAACAGGACTAAACCAGGTCTAAACCAGGTCTAAACCAGGACTAAAACAGGTCTAAACCAGGTCTAAACCAGGTCTAAACCAGGACTAAACCAGGACTAAATCCTGCTGCGTGGACCGTGTCTCCTCGTCTTCTATCAATAATATTTTTAATAAGGTAAAGTAAAGTCTGGGCTTTTTCATTTTCTTTTATCAGACAAAACTTCTTATGTGAAGATTTCCTCGTCTTTGCTTCTCTACAGCAAATCAAGTAATCCAAAGTATTCAGATTACGTTACTCACTTTAAGTAATTTAATGGATTACGTTACAAACTACATTTTGGGGTATGTAATCTGTAATCTGTAGGGGATTACATTTTAAAAGTCACATTCCCAACACTGGTCGTAATGAAGGGACGTCAGATTGGACAGCGGACTCCATTTATTTATTTAAACTCCACTCACCTTCACTAGAATCATTTAGATAATTTCAGCTCTGGAATTGCAGATCTCGACTGAACTAAAGGTAAAAAGAGCTGTTCACTTACAAACTACCACTTCATGACATCACAAAGTGGAACAGAGCATTTTGAGCTCTGGAGATGTAGACAGACGAATAATAAAGAGTCACTCAAAACACAGGACTGACGGGTGATCAGGACTGAGACCAGGACCAGACCAGGACCAAGACCAAGGCCAAGACCAGGGCCGAGACCGGGGCCGAGACCGGGACTGAGAGACCAGGACCCGAGACCAGAGACCAAGGACCGAGACCCAGGCCGAGACCAGGGGGACCGAGGGACCGAGACCGAGACCAGGACCAGGACCAGGACCAGGACCAGACCGGACCAAGGCCGAGACCTGGGCCGAGACCGGGCCGAGACCGGGACTGAGACCAGGACCAGACCAGGACCACCGAGACCGAGAAGGCCGAGACCAGGGCCGAGACCAGGGCCGAGACCGGGACTGAGACCAGGACCAGACCAGGACCAAGACCAAGGCCGAGACCAGGGACCGAGACCAGGGCCGAGACCGGGACTGAGACCAGGACCAGACCAGGACCAAGACCAAGGCCGAGACCAGGGCCGAGACCAGGGCCGAGACCGGGACTGAGACCAGGACCAGACCAGGACCAAGACCAAGGCCGAGACCAGGACCGAGACCAGGGCCGAGACCGGGACTGAGACCAGGACCAGACCAGGACCAAGACCAAGGCCGAGACCAGGGCCGAGACCGGGACTGAGACCAGGACCAGACCAGGACCAAGACCAAGGCCGAGACCAGGATTGAGACCTGTTTAATCCTGGTTTAGTCCTGTTTTAGTCCTGGTTCATTCCGTAATCCGTTTTTTCCATTATTCATTTAAACACCAAATCAAAAACTGAAAAAACGAATCGTAATCTGTTTTTTTCATTTTGTTCTGATTTTGTTTTGTTTTTCATGTTCTTATTTTGATTTTATATTGAAAAACGAAAGAAACGATACACGGATTCGGAACATTCAAGACAAAGCGGATCAGAAAAGTTACATCTCTAAATCTCTCTAAATCCAGTCTGTAGTTTAAAGTAGTGCAAAGTAGTCCATTTTTAAAAAGACCTGATTTGTTTCGTCTGTTAAACAATGACCCTGGACGCGGCTGTTTTGACTTTTTCAGAAAAGACCGGATTATCTCACAAACCAAAGTCTCATTCAGTGCATTTGTCCTAAACAAAGGCTGAAGGAAAGATAACGCTATCGACAACAACTCACTGTTTAGAGTCTGAAGGTTCGTCTACTTCAAACCTGGAATTCTGAAAAGGCTGAAGGAAGAGCGGACGTCTTTGAAAAGGGATTATCTGTGTCGTTTTGTTTTATTCTAACCAGCCCCGGCCGATTTCAGATTCTAAACAGTCAGATTTCTTTATTGATTACATTGGTACTTTGTCATAAAAAAATCCAAAAGGTAAATGCACAAAGTTGAAGTAATAATTTCAATTTTTTTAAAGACCCAAGAACTCACTCGCCAGATTCATCAGTCAGTTTCACTTTGTAGAAACCGTCTGACCTCACAGCATTAGGATTCGTTTGCTCGACAGTAGGTTGGTACTTTTTTTATTTAACCGATCGCTGCTGTTTGGTCGTGACGTATGTAATGCGCCACTAACGGGGTTAACTGGTATATTAAGCTTTTCCCAAATCCCGTAGGAAGAAGGACAATAACGTCTTTCCCCTTGATAAAATTCACCAAACATTCTCTTTGTTCCGGCTTTAAATCCTCGATCTGGAGATTTGTTGCCAACACTGAATGTCTGTCTTTTCGCTGATTGGCTGGTCCCCATGTAGTGGTGATTACATGGTATTTTATTCCACTTGTCATTACATTTATTGGACTAATATACTTTGGTTGAGTAGCGCCCTCTTGTGGTGACCCCTGGCGCCGAGAGCACGTTGACAGTTCATGAGAGATGAGCACGAGGTGGGTCACTGCTTTTAGCTCTGTCAGTAAAAATTGTGCATTTTTGTTTAATTAGTCATATTATGATCACAGCCTAATTGTACAACTTATTTATATCATTTCCAGAACATTTATGAGCTGATATTTTGTACAATCTATAAGTTATTACACAATAATGGACTTTTGCACATGTCGTGAAAGAAGCAAACTTTTAGAAGCTCGCTGTCCTTGTAGAGCTGCTCGCCGTGTTGAGCCGAGGTTTCCTGACCAGTACATATTTTGTTTCATGCAGATTAAAGCCGCAAAAGACAGAACCGTGTCCTGGCCATTTATTCACAACACAACGCAGATAAACAAGACGACGAATGAAAGATGAACAGACTGGTTATTCCTGCAGCCAAGCTGGGCTTTTGCACGATTACACCCGGACTTGCACTTCCAGGGTTCTTGCAAATCGTCTAGTGCAGGGGTGTCAAACTCATTTTGGTCCGGGGGCCGTAACCAAATGACTTTGATCTCAAAGGGGCCACATCAGAAAACTCATGTCATATAAACCCCAAAAATAACAATAAGTTCAAATATCTGTGCAGAGAAACACAAATCTATTACAGATGAACTCTTTCTTTTACAAATTATAATATTATGAACAACCTGAAACTTTAAGAAAAATGTAATTTCAACACAAAGTTTTAACATTAACTTGTTTGTTTGCAAATAGGAATAAGTCCATTTTTGTTTGTAAAATCCTGCACTCGGCTCCACTTTTCTCATGTTGGACATTTTTCTGATGATGAGGGTGTCACGGTCAACAGTCAACAGTCAAAACGATCGTCCTTTAAGAGCGTTTGGAAAGAGACAAGTCTTCATTTGTGCTGCTCTGGTGGGAGGGGCCACGTACAGAGACGCTGGAGACGCTGCTGTGATAAACACCACAGAAAATTAACAAGATTTTAATAGAAAATATAATAAAAATATTTTAGTAGAAAATCAGCCGAGGGCCACATTAAAGGTCTTGGAGGGCCGGATCTGGCCCCCGGGCCTTATGTTTGACACCTGTGGTCTAGTGTATTCTGATTCCTGACCTAGTCGCTGGAAAGAAATTAAATTGAGCGGAGGCACTAGGTGACGCCCGACTGGTGAAGAACTCACTCCATTAGAACAAAAAATTTGTATTCTGACTTAAGATTTATTTAGTCAAAGTCTTCTGAAACTAGGGATGTAACGATACCCAAATCTCTCGGTACGATATTATCACGACATGCATCTCACGGTACGATATTTATTGCGATATTTTGGAGAGGCTGATATAAGTATAGATGGGACACTTTTTTGCTTTTATACTAATAATACAAATTTAATACTAATACCTTAACAAGATTTTGGTGTGGTTATTTCCGTCATAATCCCAAGAATTCAAGTGAAAAAACATATTTCTTCATGTTATTTGCACTGAAATGAATCATGGGATATGTAGTTCCCAATGTTTATAAGCTGTTGCTGCCGTAAAACCATGTATTTAAGCAAAGTAACGAACTTATAATTTGATATTTTGTGACAGCCCGGGGTATTATTGTGTGACTTTTAACGATACAATATTTCGGTTATTGTTACATCCCTTTCTGAAACTCAAAAAGGTCTTGCAGGGAATATGTCGCAATGATAAAGGTCAAATATTTCAAACATCCTCAAACCGTTGTGTTAATGGAATGCTTTGAGAACTAAATTGGCCTTGAAATTTATATTCAAAACATGGTTGAGATGAAGAGACTGAGAAAAACACAGAGGATTTTTAGCTTTATTAGATAAAAAAATAGTGTAATATGGTTTTTGATCTATGTTCTAATGTAGTTTCCTCAACACAGACAGACCTGGAGTTGTGTTTTGTTTCATTTGTACATGTTTTAACACACAAACCCTGCAGATTTAGGTTGAGTTCCATCTCTGTTCCATCTTGTCCATCACCTTCACTAGAATCATTTGGATAATTCCATCCCTTGAATTTCCTAAAGACAGAATGGAGCTGTTAACTTGAAAAGAGTTACTCAAAGGGTGACTCGGACGTGTGAATGAAACAAAACACCGCCCCAGGTCTGTTTTTGACGAGGAAACAACATTCTAGCGCTGCAAAATAGTGTAATATTGGCCCTTTAACTCCAAACCCGATGGACGTGTGTGTAATAATAAACAGACATATGTTTTTTATTACCCTAGAACAGGGGTGGGCAATTATTTTTTTCATGGGGCCACATGCGAAACAGAAAATATTGTGGAGAACCAAAACGCTTAAGTCAATTCTGCATAATATTAATTGAATTTCTTAATAAAAAGTAGTAAATATCATTGTTTTGACGTTTTGTTTTGGTCAGACTGGTAAGAGTTTATGTTATGACTGAGCCATGAAAAAGTGAGGCTGCCTTACAAAAAAAAATATCATCAAAAAAAACAAAAAACAAAAAAAAAACACTTGAATTTAAATTTATTTGTTTGGAGGATAAGCCCCTTGAGATGTGTCACCATCTCGTTTTCAAGGAGGTCCTCATAAATACAACAACAAAAGACAGATACAGTCGGGCAAATAGTAGGAGACATAAATTCAAATAAGCATCAAAACAACAAAATCAACACACACACACACACACACACACACACACACACACACACACACACACACACACACACACAGTCACACTCACTCACGCTTGACTGTTTCACACATAATAAAACAAATTTGAAAGAAAAAAAAAAAAAAATAATAATAATAATAATAATAATAATAATAATAATAAACAGAGTTCAAAGATAATCACAGGATACAACAAGATAAACAACAAAATTCAACAAAATAATCAAAAACAATGACATGGGTGATGTAAATGTTGAACCAGAGCATTTTTAAATAAAGGGACAGAAGTTAAAGCGCAAATCAATGAGGGAAGATTGTCCCAATCAGAAGCAGCTTTATATTTAAATGAGTATTTTCCAATTTGCATTTTGACTCTTGGGACAACAAAAAATATCTGATCTGCATGACGTAAACTATAAGAGGATCTGAATGGAATTAAATACTGTTTAAGATATTCAGGATAACTGAGATTAATACATTTAAAAATAAATAATAACCAGTGAAGTTGACGTCGGGGGAGGACAGATGAAGCCAGGACAGTTGGTGATACATGGTACAGTGGTGAGTTCTGAAGGGACAGCGGAGAATGAATCTGCACAGACTCTTTAGATAACATTGAGTTGTTGGAGAATAGAAGTTGTAGTATTTTGATAAATGATATCGCAGTCATCTAAAATGGGAAGAATCAGTTGTGAAATAATCTTTTTCCTAACAGAAAAGCTAAAACAACTGATGGACTGATAAAGTAATTTTAAGCGATATGGAATTTGGAACTTAAACTTTAGTTCATGCATGAGGTAAAATTATAAAACATGTTTATTTTGCAATTCCAAATTAGCTTAAAGGGGCAGGTCAGAGTCCACCAAAGGGCTGCATGTGGCCCAGGTGCTGCCATAGAATTATAATAAAAATAATCACCAACAGTCATTGTAGAGAGACATCCAACCCTTTATTTGTTCAACTTAACGTGTGAAAATGTATGATATTGTTGACTTAAGTCTCTTCAAAGTCATGTATAAAGCAAAGTGCCGTGTATTACCTGTAAATATTCAGACTGTTTGAGATGAAAACAAGTTACTACAATTTAAAAGTTCAAAAAACCCAGATTCAGAACTAAGGTTATGGAGCGAAACGTCACTGTGAAAGGAGTAAACTTATGGAATAATCTTGACAAAGAAATAAAAGATGGCATAAAAGATGGCAATGATGGCATAAAAAAAAAAAAAAAAAAACACACACACACATAAAATCGAATGCAATGTGTATGCATGAAAAAGAAAACTAAGTTGTTGTGAAGATTTCTGTTTGCAGTTGATTAATAATTGAACTGATTTCTTGTGCAGTCAGAATTTCTAGGCGCAGTCAGGGGCCGGAGGGGGTCCGGTTCGGGGACCACAGGATCTCATCTCTGCTGTTTGCAGATGATGTTGTCCTGTTGGCTTCATCGAACCAGGACCTGCAAAGTGCACTGGGGCGGTTTGCAGCCGAGTGTGAAGCGGCTGGGATGAAGATCAGCCATGGTTCTCGACCGGAAAAAGGTGTCTTGTCCTCTCCAGGTGGGTGGAGAGTCCTTGCCTCAAGTGGAGGAGTTCAAGTATCTCGGGGTCTTGTTCACGAGTGAGGGGAGGATGGAGCGTGAGATTGACAGGTGGATCGGTGCAGCTTCAGCAGTGATGCGGTCGCTGTATCGGACCGTTGTGGTGAAGAGGAGCTGAGCCGAAAGGCGAAGCTCTCGATTTACCGGTCAGTCTTCGTTCCCACCCTCACCTATGGTCATGAGCTCTGGGTAGTGACCGAAAGGATGAGATCGCGGATACAAGCGGTCGAAATGAGTTTCCTCCGCAGGGTGTCTGGGCGTCTCCCTTAGAGATAGGGTGAGGAGCTCAGTCACACGGGAGGAGCTCGGAGTAGAACCGCTGCTCCTTCACGTTGAGAGGAGCCAGTTGAGGCTCGGGCATCTGTTCCGGATGCCTCCTGGGCGTCTCCCTCGGGAGATGTTCCAGGCATGTCCCACTGGGAGGAGGCCCCGGGGAAGACCCAGGACACACTGGAGGGACCATGTTTCTCGGCTGGCCTGGGAACACCTTGGGTCCCCCAGAAGAGCTGGAGGAAGTGTGCGTGGAAAGGGAAGTCTGGGAGTCCCTGCTTAGACTGCTGCCTCCGCGACCCGGCCCCGGATAAGCGGAAGAAAATGGAATGGAATGGAATTTCTTGTTTAGTAACCATCTGTGTTGATGCTTTGTCTTGAAAAGGGAAAAGGGGGCACAGAACATTCTCTTCTTTCTGCTCCTTTTCGTTCATTTCTTGTATGTTGATGTTGTGACACTCTTGATGTCTTTTTATACTTTATGAATGAAATAAATAAACAAATAAAATAAATAAAATATAAATAATTATTAAATATAAATATAAATATAAATAATAATAATAATAAATAAAAAAAATAAAAAATAAAATATTAATATAATAAAATAAAAAAAATAAAAATAAAATGAAAAGTGTTTTATTATAGATCCATTTATTATAGAAAAATAAAGCAGTGTATACATAATACAGTGTACAAAGAACTGTGTTTTACATTCAAGAACTGCATCGTACAAAATTTACAAATAAAATAAATAATAAGTAAAGTAATAATAAAAAAGAAAGGAGGGGAAATAAAAGGAAAGGAAAGGGGGAAACTCTTTACTTTCACACTGGGGGGGTCAGAGTTCAAGTGAAAACATTCAGAGCTGTACAGATTTCTACAGTATCACGCCTTCTGTGTCTCAGAAAATTTAATAGAAAGAATGTATTGTCTGAAACTATTATAGAAAGCAACAAAGGTTGGCCTTTTACCAGAAAATTTACACGACTTTGACATTAATAATAAGAGATTAATTAGGTAGATTAAACTTTTTTGTAAATGAGAATCAAACAAGCCAAACAATACATTCTTCCAATGCAAAATAAAGTGTTTATCAATGTAATTATGAATATAGTCACACAATTTCTGCCAAAAAATTACTACAGTTTGACAGTTCCAGAACAGATGCACAATAGTTTCAGGACATTCTTTACAAAAGCTACATTCAGAATCAATATTTTTCTTAAATCTATTTTTGATAAAAGTTTTAGTTGGGTAGATAAGTTTGAAGGACACTTATTTTACTTTGTTAGTAATGAAATATCTGTCATCTACAAACGCATTCCACTGTATAGATCCATGTGCATTACGCTTTAGTAATCCTATAGCGACATTGCAGCATATTCCGTGACGTCATGACGCACACCCCCGCACGCGTCACGCTTCGTATAAAATCTCCGCGCTGCGCTTCCCCACGAATGCACCGACTCCTGAGGAACTTTTACCACGAATTTAACTCCACACACAGGTACGAATCACGCCGTGTCTTACAATTACACCCCACGTTTTTATTTAACGTAATAAATCCAGTCGTTTTGCTCGGCCGCGCTCTCCGGACGCATTTAATACACAGTTGGAATAAGCCGATGAGGGATGCTACTGATGTTAGCCTGTTAGCTTTGCGTGGAAACAGCGCGAGGTTTGTGTCATTTAAAACCCTTAACTGAATTTAAAACGCTTAAGCAATTATTTATGCAGGTACTTCTCACGTTACACCTGTGTAATAACGCTGCAACGCCACATAAATGTCATTATTTTTCCCGTAACCGTGCTGGAAATCGATAAAAAAATGCATTAATTCATTTTCATGTTCGTCTATTAATTGGAACAAGGGACATTTTTTTTCTTTACGCGTTATTTTACTAAAGAAACATTGAATTTAAAATGCACAAATGTTGAACCAAATTGTTTATAATATAGATTAGGTGACATTAGTTTGATTTTTTTTACACATTGAGCCTTAAAATCCTGCAGATGGACAAGTGTAATGTCACCAAATGCGTCTCCAGCAGGACCACGTGGATGTGTGAGTTGTGTATTAATTGTATTAATTGTGTATTAATTGTGTATGGGTTGTATGTAGAATTGGCATTAGTTCTTGGGTCTTATTTTAGCCACAGGAGTCGTAATACGTGTGGGTGTGAGTGGGTTTGGACCTATCACATGCACGGAGCACAGGGACAGCGACTTTCACCAAACTACGTGGCGACACCAGATGCTTTTTGTGCCCAGAGTCACGGCGCACTACAGGTTATTGATTACCTCGTTTTTTTAGTGCGGATTTGCGTCGGATTTGCGTCGTTTTCCGTAGAGAAGATAAGATAAGATTGTACTAAAGTAAAAGTACAGTTACAAATACTTTTACTCAACTGGAAGTACAGAGCAGTAATAACTGAAGTATGACTAAAAAGAAACCAGGATGAAACATTAAATAATGCACACAAAAAAAAGATTTTTAAAGGAGGAAGTAGGAAGTTCCAACAAAAACATTTCATCTATTTATCTGTTTACTGTTTCAGTTTATATTTGTGTTTTTGATGCTCAGTCAATACTCACTCACTTAGTTTTCACTCACTGAACTAGTTTAAAGCCACATGGGAACATTAAAGGTCTAGTTTCCATGGAGACGTGTTTCAGTCTGTCATACATGTTTCTGCATGAAGCATTAAATACGTCATATTAACATGAGTTGCTCAACAGACCTGTTATGTAACTGTGGCTGTAGGACTTGTGCCAATATTGACTTTAGCTCAGGAGTCTCTCTCCTGGGTCACTGTGACTTTGTTTATCGACTCTCAGATTTTGTTTTTACAAACAGCATCCGCCTCAAAAAGTAACAGTGGTAGAGAAAAGTACAAGAATCAAACTCCAGAACTGGAAATGTGCTCAAAATGGGACAAACAGTTTTTTGCAGTAGTCACTCAGATAATGCACTTTACACTTCACTTTACAATTTTGTGCATTATTTACTCACTCCACAACTGGGGGCTGTAGCCACAACTGCCCTGGGGCAGACTGATGGAAGCAAGATTCCAATCTATGCCACAGGTCCCACCAACCACCATCAGCACTCACTCACTTTCATACTAGGCAACATGTGTGACGTGTCCTGCTTAAGGACACAACAGAAGAATGCTGCTTCAAGTGGGACAATTCTCAATCTGTGGTTGGCGGACGCTCGGTCAAACCACTGAGGGTCAGGGTTATTTGGGTTTTTAGTTATGAGCTGAAATTCACCACTGTTCAGTCTTTGTCCTGTAAATGTTTTTGAGCAGAATGAACGTTCAGTCAAAAGACTGAACACAAAGGTTAAACTCTCTGGAAGGTTAAACTCACGGGGATTAAAACGGCAGCTGCATCATTGTCCAAAGTGAAAGGAAAGTTTGGCTCAGCACATTTCAGATCAGAACAGGGACATGTTTAAAAAGCACCTTTAGTTACTCTGCCCATGTGTGTTTTTACTTATTTATATATGGAGCTTTTATTGAGACAGGTCAGAATTCTCAGGTGGAATTTTCAGTGAAACTGTCAGATTGCAGATTTATTGACGTGGTTCAGATTTCTGAAGTTACTGCGCCTGTCCTCAGGGTTTATGCTAATGCTATCTTGTGACTGTAATGTTATTTGAGAGGGATTTTTAACAGACCAAATCAGCTCACCTCTTGTAATTCCAAGTCACTTCCTTCTGGCCAGATTGTGTTAAAATAAAGTTTGTCTGAAGCTTTGTTACTCAAGTCTACCTTTAGTGACCGAGCTTCAGACAGAGCAGTGCCTCCAGTTAGCGTCACACCCTCAGGGGATGTTGATGCCATCGGCTGCACAGTATCAGTCGGACTTTACATTGACAGTTCTTCTGTGTTTTGCAGATTTTTCACCATGAAGCGCGCGGTGTTCCAGCTCGGTCGGTCTCTTCCTCGGTTCCTTCACTCCGGCTCCAAACTCACGTCGTCCACTGCCGCCTCCAAACTGCAGGGCGGCGCTCTCACCTCAGAGGACATCTTCGCCCGAGAGGACAAGTACGGAGCCCACAACTACCACCCGCTCCCCGTGGCTCTGGAGCGAGGACAGGGTGAGACTCACACAACAGTCGTCAACTAAAGCTGCACTGTGTAACTTTTCTGGTGGAGGGTCCGTCAGACGCTTTTCTTCCTGGAGATGTTAGTGCTTCATCTGGAAGGTTTCACAGTATGGCATTAAACCTTTCTATCTTCATGGAGACCAAACCAGACCAAGTTACAGGTCAAATCTGTGGAGAGGCGACCCCGCTCACAGTCAGAATGTCTGTTTTTGTAGGTATTTTTGAGCTGTAAAACCATGTACTGTAGTTTTCGGATTATAACTCGCTCCGGACTATAAGTCGCACTTTTTGGGGAAAATTTATTGTATAAAATCAGAGACCAGGAACCGACATTTCCTGTGTAAAGTCAAGCTCTAGTAATAACAACAGAAGAGAGAACAACAGACTGTTAACGTCACATATGAACAGTTCTTCAGATAAACTATAACATAAACAACAGAACAGAACAAGTTTAACAAACTCTCCATCTCACTCCAAATCACTAAATCCATTCAGTTCTTCATCCTCTGTGTCACTTCTGAGCAACTCGGCCTCGACCTTGGAGGTAAACAGAGCGACGCTTCCTCTTCTGTGTCGCTGTCGTCAGACTCAGCATCAGTTCCAGTTAGAATTATTCGGGTCTTTCTGAATCCTGACAGGATGGTTTCGGTGTCACTGAAGTCCAGACTTTGTCCATCCATCCAGTGACTTCAGGAAAGTTTCATGGTGCATCCTCCCGGTGTCACAAGTTTCTCTCTCACTCCAAACTTTCTTTCTGCTGCTCGATTATCGTTTTCAGCTGCAGATTTCACGACTTGCAGTTTGTAATCTGCAAACTCAAATTTAGTTTTCGGGGGCGTTTGTGTTCAGTCTTCTCAGTCGTCTTTATAAGTTTGTTTAAATGTTAAATTGTTCAGTGTTACAGAAGTAACGGTGCGATCGACTGACATGACACAGACAGGACGGAGGCTCTTTCTGCAGCAGACATGCGCAGTAGAGCCAAGTGACAGTGGTACAGGAGGAACAGGAGCAGCAGATACTCACACACAAGACTAGAACCTCTCACAGCTTCAGTGTGAAAATTTGAATATATAAGTCGCAAGAAACACCCAAACCATGAAAAAGTGCGACTGATAGTCCAAAAAATACAGTAATTGAGTAAATGTAAAGTAGAGCTGCTTAAAAAAACTAAACTAAACACCAAAATCACTTTTTTTTCTCCTGATTCTCTGTGTAATTGTGTCTAAAACAGAAGTGCATCTCTGTCCCTGGACTTATTTTGGCATTTTAGTGCAGATTGGTTAAAAATGTGACTTTTGGGTCAAACGTCGTGTCTGTAACTTCCTCTTTAGAATCAACTACGGCCAGAACATTTGAGTTTTCAGGTTCGACTAACAGCGCCGATGAATCAGACGCAGGTTATTACGTGACGAACTCAGACACTGGCGTCTACACCTGGCACCGCCGGGCAGCGCCATGTCCCGCCGTGTCTGGAGAAAAGGGCACAAATGTCCACTCTGTTTCAAAGTTCGGGAGTGCACCTGTCTGCGCCGTGTTGGATTGTTGTGGCTGTCAGTCGGCTGTCAAGCCTCGTTCCAGAGCCCGCCCCAACCCGCCGGGCCCCGTCCACTCTGGAGGATTTTTCAGATTTTGTTTAGGGGCAGAGTAAAGCTTTGAGAGGTGTTTAATAGCTTTTGAATGTCATACTGTGGAACATTCCAGGCAGAACAATGACAAACAGTATCTATAAAAAAAAAGCAGGTGACGATAACTCACAACAACAATAACAACTCTAACAAAGTATATATTGTACATTCTGTTGTCTCGTTCAGGTATCCATGTGTGGGACGTGGAGGGGAACCGTTACTACGACTTCCTGAGCGCGTACAGTGCGGTGAACCAGGGCCACTGTCACCCCAAGATCGTGTCGGCGCTGACGGCTCAGGCCTCCAGACTCACGCTCACCTCCAGAGCCTTTTACAACGACGTCCTGGGAGCCTACGAGGAGTTCATCACCACGCTGTTCGGATACGACAAAGTACTGCCCATGAACACAGGTCAGTGCCGAGGAAAACACCCAGACCGCACTGCAAATTTCTCTGATCTGGTCAAGATTTGAAAAGTTATATCAGGTTATTCATCTTGTTTTCAGATTTGGGTCCGGTCAAGTGGTAACGGAGGGAAACAGGGGCAGATTTTTTACATTCAAATGTCTCTTATTCAGAAACTAGAGGGACTATTGAAATAAGTAAAGTATCAGAATGTAGGAAAGAGTTACACTCCAACAGGGTAAAGTTAAACCTGTGATATTCTTTCAAGTTGTTGACAAAAAATTAAAAAACTCATGTCTGTAATGGAGGGAATGAAATATGCAGCACTTTTTGGACAATAAATCCAAACAGTGATAACTCTTGGTTCTCACTTCCATATCCTTAACAAACTGGTTTGAATATTTGCTTCATATAGTTTTCTACCATATGGTACAAGATTAGGTTGAAAAACCTCTTACTTTTTGACTCATGAGATTTTTTTATTAAGAAAGGTTCATGGTAACGGAGGGAAAAGTAACGGAGGGAAAACTGTTCAAACAAGTAGAAGGTGCAGGATTTTACATCATTTGTCAACTTTTTTCTTCCGAATACTTTAATATTACTTCAAAATGAAAGGAAACAATTTCTATAAAATATGTCAGTCCTTCCAAGCAAATTTTTATCATTTAAAATTTTTTTTTTTTTTTTAAAATCATGTACCTTCATCAACAGTTCAAAGATGGAATAACACAAGATATGATGAAATACATCCATTTATTTACATGATTTGCAGGTCTTTGAAATTTGGGAAATAATTTTTGTTCCATGTTTCATACATGGTCTGTTTAAAACATATGTAACTTTAGAACCAAAAATGGTACAGAAAAAAGGTCAACAGTTTCATAAACTAGAGTACATATGTATCTGTTCAATACATTTTTATATCAGATGCATTAACTTGAATTTTTGGCCTTGTTGTTTACTTCTGCTTGACTGGGCCCATTTATTATCTACTTACTAGTTCTGAGATGCTTCATTCTAGTGTAGAGGTCGTTTATTTAAAGATAAATTGTCAAGTAAAATGATCTTGTTGCATGGACAAATAATTTCACTCTAATTTCACACATTTAAGTCATTTTCTGATAGATTTAAGAGTTAAGCCTTTCTTGACGTAAAGATTGAAGGTGGAAAAGTACTGTATTAAAATAACCATTTCCTTTTCATGCAGATTCATGTCAGTCTGGTTAAAGTTAGAACTAAATGTGATCGTCCAATCAGATTTGTTTATTTCAGGGACACGTGAAATTTAGAAATAATTCATTTAGAAATAAAATAACATTTCTTTCTCCTCAGATGAACAGAAAGTGAAGATTTTAACGTTTTCCTTATTGATTCTGCAGAAATACACCATGTCTTTTAATCCTTGTGGTAATACAGGAAGTGCTCCACTGTGTTTTTAAACTCCATACACGTTCACTAGAATCATTTGAATGATTTAAGCCCTGGAATTGCTGATCTCTACTGAACTAAAAATAAAAAGGAGCTATTAACTCAGACTGCAGCTTCATGACACGACAAGTTCTTAGTTCTTGTTCAGCTTTTGAAAGGCAGGGGCAGATTTATATTTTTTAAACAGATTCACGTCAGTCTGGTCACACTCAGAGCTCACAGTTAGAATTAAGTGTCATCGTCCAATCAGATTTCTTTATTTCAGTGACATGTGTGAAACGAATGAGCTCATTGGTCCCATATCATTTAGAAACAAAATCACATTTCTCAGTTTAGTGCTTCGCTCATCGTCGTTTTCTGCTGAATCCTGCCATGTTTCTCAGTCCCCTGTCATATTTTTTCCTTTCTTGAATGCAGCCATATTTGTTTTGATACAGATGGACCACGTGTGTCTCTGATTGGCTAATCCACCTGTCAATCACATCCCTCTGAACTCGAGAGATTCACCAGTGACCAGACCCACATATTCGTAAAGTTTTAGAAGCGTGTATTCTGGATCTCAGGCATTAAAGGCGGCGCTGTACATCTTTATCAAATCGAAATAGCAATTTGAGTTCGTGAAATTTTCAAATCATAAGGCTGCAATTATTTGTATAAAAGAATCCTGCTGTACCCAGAGACTGTCTAAAGAAATTGACTAAAATACCAAAATAAGTGGAGACAGTTTTTCAATGTAAAGTCTGTGGTTGTACTTGTAGTTTAGACTTCTACAAACTTGTTCTGAAATGCCTGAGAGTCTTGAATTTTTTAATCGGTTCAAATTTCAGTCTCTCAAATGTGAACGCTCCGGGAGTTATTTACAATGTTCTGTTCTAATCTTAATCACAGCACAATAGAATTTCTCCCCTGAAAACCTCACAGTCCTTGTTTTTGGGTGTGGTTAACCAGTTTTACAAATGCACAGTGTGTATCAAAACAAACATGGATATTTATAAAGAAGAGAGAAAAAATTGTGACAAAGACGACTGAGAAAAAGGCCCTGATTTGTGCAGAATCAACAAACAAAGCTCTAAAATCTGTAAATCTGAGAAAAAAGAAGTTACATATTTTGTTCTGAAAGATACAAAAATAAATAAATTCAAGAGGAGATGTTTTTTGCATGAGTTTGGAATGACAAAGTCTTACACCACAATGTTTTCAACACAGAGGAGGGTCTGGCTCATCAGGCTAATGTAAAAAAAAAAGTAAAAGTAGTAAAGTAATGTACTAAAGTATGATTTTTAGGTACTTTGTTTAAGTTAGGGCTGCTCGAAATTATTATCGCGATTATTTTGGACAATATTTAAATCATCCATCCATCCATCCATCCATTTTCGTCCGCTTATCCGGGGCCGGGTCGCGGGGGCAGCAGCCTAAGCAGGGACTCCCAGACTTCCTTCACCCCAGACACGTCCTCCAGCTCCTCCGGGGGGACCCCGAGGCGTTCCCAGGCCAGCCGAGAGACATAGTCCCTCCAGCGTGTCCTGGGTCTTCTCCGTGGCCTCCTCCCGGTGGGACATGCCCGGAACACCTCCCGAGGGAGGCGCCCAGGAGGCATCCGGAACAGATGCCCGAGCCTCAACTGGCTCCTCTCGACGTGGAGGAGCAGCGGCTCTACTCCGAGCTCCTCCCGTGTGACTGAGCTCCTCACCCTATCTCTAAGGGTATTTAAATCATGATGCATTTATTCAGCATTTCTCTCTCAAAAAAACACTTTGTTATTGATAATTTATGCAAAACATTCAAATTGAAAATAAATATAGGCTCCAAATGAACCTCAGAGCAGTTTTGCGATGTATAAAATAAAATAAAAAAGAATAAAATAAACTTTGAACATGAAATAAGGCATAGAAAAACATAAATGGATCCAAAATAAACTATAAATCCAGCTGTTCTACAATCTCTATATTTAAAAAATTAAATAAATATTCTTATTTATATAAAAATATCAGAAAATAAACTTTAAGCTTCAATCGTTTCAGCTCGATTATATGAGTTTGGAGATTGTTTGACACACAAATTGAAATCACGATCAAAATTCGATTAATTGCACAGCTTCTTTACGTTTGAGAGCTCCACTACATTTTTGAACAGGACTGAAAATTAAAAGTAAGTTTTTTGATAATTTAAGACCAGCTGAACAGGCCGAGTGTTTATTTTGAACATGTTTGTAGTTTGAACAAACAAAAATATGCAAATAAAAGCAGATATTCTAACTCTAGTTCTTCAGTTGTTTCAAAATTCAGCACAAATCTGTTATCAAAGTCACTACATTTGAAGCTTTAATAGAACTCAAACTCCATGTGAAATACTTTTACGCTGAAAAATACAGGTACTTTAATACTTCAGTAAATTTTTTCATGTGATACTCTTACTTTTTCTTGAGTATTTGTGTTCTGGTGTCTGTACTTTTACTTAAATAACAAAATTTAGCACTTCTTTCATCACAGATTTTTAGATTTCAGATGTTTTTTTTTTTTTTTTTATTTATATGTGTGTGGTGTTTTGTTTCAGGGGTGGAAGCCGGAGAAACAGCCTGTAAACTGGCTCGTAAATGGGCCTACACCGTGAAGGGCGTCCCCAAGAACCAGGCCAAGATCATATTTGCAAGTAAGAACCACATTTTACATTTTACACAGGCATATTATAATCCAATGCTGAAATTCAGCTGGTTTAAACCTAAAAAGCCTCTCTCTATCTCTATCTGAACGGTCTCTACCTAAACCCCAGCTCCTGTACCAGGCCTGAGTCAGTGCTAGTGCAGCCTCTGCAGCTCAGGGAGGGAATTCTGGGAGTTCTGAGCTTCACATGATGCACTGAGAATGAGAGAATGAGAAAAGTCTTGTACTGTATGTGTCTTCTAGCTGCAGGTTCAGTTGTGAAAGTACCTAAGACTCTGCACTGCAATTTACCTCAGGATTAATAAACAATAATCCGTGTATCATTTGTTTATTTGTTTTTCAAAATAAAACGAAAAATAAGAAAACAACTATTTTCTTCATTATTTGTCTCCAAAACCAAAAGGAAAAAAACGATAATGACTCATTTTTTCAGTTTTCGTTTTTGTGTTTAAATGAAAAATGACTTCCGTGACTTAAACTGTGATACCGGACTTTTTGAGCCGCATACAGACTGAACCAGGACTAAAACAGGACTAAATCAGGTTTAAACCAGGACTGAACCAGGACTGAGTGTTGGGATGGGCCCAGAGGTGGCCCGCGTAGACTGTCAGATGATCAGGACTGAGACCGGGACTGAGACTAGGACCAAACTAGGACCAGACTGGAACTGAGATGGGGACCAGACCAGGACTGAGACCGGTTTAGTCCTGGTTTAGACTTGATTTAGTCCTGGGGTCAGTCCGTATTCATTTAAACACAAAATTGAAAACTGAAAAAAAAACCCGAATTGTTATTAATTTTTTCGTTTTGGTTGGAGACAAATAATAATGAAAATAGTTGTTTTTTTCCATTTTTTATTTATGGTTTTATTTTGAAAAACGAATGAACAAATGATACACGATTAACAATCTATAGCTTTTTATCTTGTAATTGACTAGTCAACAATTACTTTTTTACCAAATAAATGTTGAAATACAACATGACTGAAATGAGTGTAATAATGTTAAAAAAAAGTGTTTTTTTTTTTTTTTTTTTTGACATTTTGATTTGATAATAATTCTCCAGTTTTGTTATATAAAGGTATTTTTCTATTAGCTTATTATCGCAGCTCTAAAGATCTCAAACAATTAAACACTAAAAACATTTTTTTGTGTTTAAAGATGGAAACTTCTGGGGCAGAACGTTGGCGGCGATCTCCAGCTCCACCGACCCGAGCAGCTACGAGGGCTTCGGTCCGTACATGCCCGGGTTTGAGCTCATCCCGTACAACGACATCCCTGCTCTGGAGGTAACATAATGTTTACTACAGACACTTTAAACCTGCACTATGTCACTTTTTGGTCAGGGGATCGTCACCTGCCCCTTCTCCACCCTCCGTCTCCTCTTTAGTCCTCCAGAGCGCAGTAATAGTCTGACTGTTTCTGTCCCGTCTCTCAGAAAGCGCTCCAGGACCCAAACGTGGCGGCGTTTATGGTGGAGCCGATCCAGGGAGAGGCCGGAGTTGTGGTGCCAGACCCGGGATACCTCACCAAAGTCCGAGAGCTCTGCACCAAGCACAACGTGAGTCTGAACTACAAAATAAAACTATAATAATACAGGCTTTTATTCTGAAAAACACCAAGCACAACGTGAGTCTGAACCTCAAAATAAAAGTATAATAACCCAAGGTCTTATTCTGAAAAACACCAAGCACAACGTGAGTTTGAACCTCAAAATAAAATGATAATAATACATTGTTTTGTTCTGAAAAATATAAAACACAACGTGAGCCTGGACTTCAAAATAAAACTATAATAACACAGGGTTTTATTTTGAAAAACACCAAATAAATGTGAATCTGAACTTCAAAGTAAAACTATAATAACACAGGCTTTTATTTTGAAAAACATCAAGCACAACGTGAGTCTGAACTTTCAAAATAAAAGTATAATAACCCAAGGTTTATTCTGAAAAACACCAAGCACAACTTGAGTCTGAACTTCAAAATAAAATGATAATAATACAGGCTTTTATTCTGAAAAAGACCAAAATCAACATGAGTCTGAACTTCAAAATAAAACAATAATAACACAGGCTTTTATTCTGAAAAACATCAAGCAGGTGAATCTGAACTGAAAATAAAAACCCTGTGTTATTATTGTTTTATTTTGAAAAAACACCAAATAAATGTGAATCTGAACTTCAAAAGTAAAACAGTAATATCACAAGCTTTTATTCTGAAAAAGACCAAAATCAACTTGAGTCTGAACTTCAAAATAAAACAATAATAATACGGTTTTATTTTGAAAAACACCAAACATAATGTGAGTCTGAACTACAAAATAAAACTATAATAACACAAGCTTTTATTCTGAAAGACATCAAGCACAATAAGAGTTCTTCTAGTGCATCAACCTGTGGTGTTTTCTTTCACCTGTGGTACTGTAAACCTTGAGGACGACGCCCCCTGGTGGAGCAGAGAATAAACCTTCTGACCAACATAGACATCAGGGCTTTTTTTTTTTTTTTTTTGAGATTTCAGACTTAAAACTTAAAAACTTTTCCACGGTAACCGATGAACATTCTGCCATAGACATAAATGTAGAGGTAAAAGTATAAATTCTTGATCCGAGTGCTTTTACTCGCTCCACAGACTGAGCAGATCGGCCCAAGGTCAAAATGTGATGATTCACAGTCTGAAGTCTGGAGTCTTAAACTGTAACTGATTCTGTCTGATTCTCAGTCTTTGGTAAAACTTTAAGCAAATCCCTCTAACTGTCTGATGTTATGTAACTCAACCAAGACAAGTTTAAACAAGTACAGAGTATCAGATGCCCTCCCACCCTCCTAAATCCATCTGTGCCCCATAAACCTGCCATATTAATCTTATGGTTTAAAGTCCTTTCAGTTGACAACACTCACAGGGTTTGGGGTTTGGATAAAGGCACCGCTTTTTGAAGATACTGTTAAAAAAATCTTTATTTATTTTTTTCTGACAGAGAAAACCAGTGGCAGTTTTTGTTCCATGTGGATAGGCTCAGGAATTACAGAGATATCAGGGTTCCCACGGTCATGCAAATCCTGGAAATGTCATGGAAATTGAAATGGTCATTTTTCAGGCCTGGAAAAGTCATGGAATTTTGTCAAATTGAATGAAAGTTTTGGAAAAATCATGGAATTTTAGTGTTTCTTTCATGCAACTACACTGTTCTGTTAAATTATCATTAGACTATTATGATTATTTCTGAACGTCTGCGCCTTTTGTTTAAAAGAGACGACAATAAATGCACTGTTAAAAACTATAATCCCAAACCATAAAGTGAGTGGAAAGGGTTAACATTTCAGATTTAGCCCTAAAAGTATTAGCCTGATTCATCAGTCTGACCTCGCAGCATTAGGATTCGTTCGCTCGACAGTAGGCGGGTACTTTTTTTATTTAACCAATCACTGCTGTTTGGTCGTGACGTATGTAATGCACCAAATCCTGTAGGAAGAAGGACAATAACGTCTTTCCTCTTGATAAAATTCATCAAACATTCTCTTTGTTCCGGGTTTAAATCCTCGATCTCGGGAATCGTTGCCAACACAGAATGTCTGTCTTCGTCTACGTCCATCTCGACGCTTTGTTTACTGTTGTGCTGTTCCACAAAAGGGACACAGACAGATGCCACGAGTTCGACGTCACGACTTCACAGCTGATTGGACAGTGCTCGGTCTACAACTTCTGGGCTTCTTGCAAACCGTCTAGTGTATTCTGATTCCTGACAAATGAAATTGAGCGGAGGCACTAGATGGCGCCAGCCTGGCTATAAAAGTATGCTCAATTCTACACACATACAGTAGGTGCTGTAAAGTCATGGAAAATTCACTTTAGGTCATGAAAAAGTTTTGAAATTTTGTCAGCTAAAAAGAGTGGGAACCCTGATATATGAACTATAAACCAGGTCAACAAATCTGCGCCTGACAGGTCCACAGCAAACTCCACCTGAGAATTCTGCCTGTCTCCAGTCTATAAAAATATAATTCCTTGTGTTTGTTATATAAATGTATTTCCTGTGTGGAGAGTAACAGTTTGTCTCTGTGTCTCAGGTTTTGTGGATCGCAGACGAGGTGCAGACCGGTTTGGCGCGAACCGGACGGCGTTTGGCGGTGGACCACGAGAACGTTCGCCCGGACATCATCACTCTGGGGAAGGCCCTGTCCGGAGGAGTCTACCCTGTGAGAACACACTCATTAAATACAGTTTATTAAAGTCAGACATTTCAGATGGTTTGAAACTGGTAAAGAAAATGACTTTAAATTTAATAAAAGTACAGATCCCTGCTCTCTCATGCAGTAAAGTTCAAGTATCCATTGTAACATTTTCAATTCTATTTATTTTAGATTTTTAAAAATTGTGCTTAGGTATTGTACTTTTACTGTAGTACCACTGAGGTAGAGTAATAACAGGAGGTGAGTGCCAGAAAATTCAGTTCTTTTGTGTCCATGGGCAAGACACTCACTAGAAAAGTTACGTAGTGCTTCTTTTATTTTCTTTTTGCTTCCATTTATATTTTTTCTCTTTGTTATTATATTATATTGTGATGAGTGAGCTACTGTGTCCAAATCATTTTCCTTGTGGATCAGTAAAGTTTGTCTAAGTCTAAGTGTTAAAGGTTAAAATCAAACAGGAGCTCAGTAAAACTCAGATGTTTTGTTAGTTGTTTAGTCAGTAAATGTTCATAGACTCACTCCCCCCGGCCTCTGTCGCCCCCTGCAGGTGTCTGCGGTGCTGTGCGATGACGAGATCATGTTGACCATTAAACCCGGAGAACACGGCTCCACGTTCGGAGGAAACCCCGTGGCCTGTCGGGTCGCCATCGCCGCCCTGGAGGTGAGTCACATCAACTACAAGCACCGTCTGACCAGGAGTTTGTTTCAACACAATCTGACCAGAAAGAACAGACTGAACTGAACTACAACAGGTGATCTGATCTGTGCTGTTCCTCTAAAATAACATTACAGTCACAATCTGGCTTTAGCAGTTTTTCAGAAATAAAGTGGATTTGGACAAAATGGGTTTAAAGAGCACATTTTCAGGAGCGTGTGATCAGCCTGAGAAAAAAAACAATGCAAGAGAAAAATACAAAAATACAATCAGCAATGTCTTGTAATAATTTCACATTCCAGTGCATGTATATTGATTATATATTATATTATATTTATGTATAGGCGAGTTTCAGCTGACGTCATTGTTATTAAAAGCCCGCGTTGCTGCTGGGAAATATTTTGGTCGGAGGCAAGAAACACGGTCAAACACAGTGTGTAACCTCGTGTATTTATCCCCTGATAATGGTAAATTCCTGCTGCTTTATCAGATGCACAAATAGAAGCACGGAAGAAGGAAAATGTCTTTTCCGTATTCTGAGTGAAAAGAACCGACTAACGGTGAATTAAACGGCTTTCAAACATCCGCAGAGCAAATGTAGAAGATCCTAACAAACCGTGGACTCCAACAAGTTCAACAACACATCAAGACTCTTGGAGGTTTTCATCTTTTCTGCTGTGAATGGCCCAGGAGTTTCCACCAAGTCATTGTGGATGTCGCCCAAGTGAATATTTGTCCAGGTAGTTGGTGATTCTGACCAGAAATTTGGTTTGGTCCAGGCTCTTTGGGGTTGAAAAGGGTGATTTGTCGTCCATCAATGCTTATGACCAATTTCTTGTCAAATCGTCTTCAGTCCTCTGCCGTTAGAGTGGATAAATAACTGGGATCAATACCCTTTACGTCAGGGGTGTCAAACTCATTTTGGTCCAGGGGCCGTATCCAACCTACTTTGATCTCAAAGTGTCCGGATCAGAAAACTCATGTCATATAAACCCCAAAAATAACAATAAGTTCAAATATTTGTGCAGAGAAACACAAATCTATTACAGAAATCTTTTTTAATTGATGAACTCTTTCTTTTACAAAATATTATAATATTATGAACAACCTGAAAGTTTAAGAAAAATACAATTTCAACACAATGTTTTAACATGAACTTGTATGTAAACAGGAATAAGTCCATTTTTGTTGTAAAATCCTGCACTCGGCTCCACTTTTCTCATGTTGGACATTTTTCTGATGAGGGTGTCACGGTCAACAGTCAAAACGATCGTCCTTTAAGAGCGTTTGGAAAGAGACAAGTCTTCATTTGTGCTGCTCTGGTGGGAGGGGCCACGTACAGAGACGCTGCTGTGATAAACACCACAGAAAATTAACAAGATTTTAATAGAAAATATAATTAAAATATTTTAGTAGAAAATCAGCCGAGGGCCAGATTAAAGGTCTTGGAGGGCCGGATCTGGCCCCTGGGCCGTATGTTTGACACCCCTGCTTTACGTGCTTTCTCGCTCCGTCCATCATGTTGAATTAGTGTTTCTTGCCGCTGACCAAAATAATTCCCAGCATGCAACGCGCGCTTTTGTCAACAATGAAACTCGCCTATATTGATTGAGAGCTCAGTCACTTTTAGTAAAGCAGTTACAACAAATTACCTGTAAAAGTTGGTTTATTTTAACATGAAAATAAATAAATTAACTTATCACAGATCTGTTTTCATCATTAGCAGATTATATGAGGCTGCATGATACAAAAAAACAACATCACAACGTCTTTTTAACTTTACAATTTGGTTTTTAAGTAATTTATACACCCGTGAAATTACCCAGATTAAATGTACAAATGTTTACACACAGGCACTGCTCCTGGAGGAGGTGCACTAAGTTTGATTTTTAGCTGCATGAGTTTGTTTTTATTCCCTCTTTACCTTATTTTTCACACTTCTGGTTCCACGGACCGGTGTGGAGTACCAAAATAAAAGCACAGATTTCAAAATAAAAGTGTGCGCATTAAATTGACCTAAATAACGCTAAAACACAGCTCATCTGTTGTAGTTCCAGCTCAGTCAGTTCTTCTCGCTCAGATTGTTTTAACTTTTTTTTTACTTGAGTGTAAAGACGCTGAGGCCGTTTCCGTTTCCGTTGCGCAGGTTCTGGAGGAGGAGCGTCTGGCGGAGAACGCGGAGAGGATGGGTCAGCTCCTGAGGTCGGAGCTCACCAAACTGCCCAAGGACATCGTGACGGCGGTGAGAGGGAAAGGTCTGCTCAACGCCATCGTCATCAAGGAGACCAAAGGTGAACTCAAATCTACTTTTAATGCAATGAATAAAAATAAAAAATAACTGCTGGTTCAGAAGGTGGAGCCAGAATTCAACCCCAAAGACGTGATTGTTGCCGGTTGAAAGGAGTTTGAAGCTGCGTCGTGTCACTTTTCACTTTTCTAGTGGAGCGTCCGTGAAACGCTTTTCTCCATCCAGATGTGATTGCTTTGTCTGGAATGTCCCACACTATGGCTTTAAACCTTTCTATTTTTATGGAGACCAAACCGGACCGAGTTACAGGTCAGATCTGTGGAGAGGCGACCCCGCTCACAGGAAGAATGATTTTCTTGGCGTTTTTGAGCTATTGAATACATGTAAAGTAGAGCTGTTTAATGTCACACTGTGGAACATTCCAGGCTGAGCAATGACATCTCCATAGAAACAAGCAGGTGATGGACCCCCCCAACCAAAAAGTTACACAGTGCAGCTTTATGCCATAAGATTAATATGTTTGTTAAACTTGTGGGGGCGATCCCAGACAAATAATAAGAAGGTTGAACTTTTGAGGATCATCAAGGTGCACTTTCCCTTTTGGGGGTCTGTCACCTTCATGTTTCTATGGAGATGTCATTGCTCTGCCTGGAATGTTCCACAGTATGAGACAGGTCAAAAATAGCTAGAAAAACTAGAAAAACTGACCTCTCACTTACATATCCTTAACAAACTGGTTTGAATATTTGCGTCATATAGTTTTCTACCATATGGTACAAGATTAGGTTGAAAAACCTCTGACTTTTTGACTCATGAAATTTTTTATTAAGAAAGTTCATGGTAACGGAGGGAAAAGTAACGGAGGGAAAATTGTGCAAACAAGTAGAAGGTGCAGGATTTTACATCATTTGTCACTTTTTTCTTCTGAATACTTTAATATTACTTCAAAATGAAAGGAAACTATTTCTATAAAATATGTCAGTCCTTCCAAGAACATTTTTATCATTTTAAATACATTAAAAAAAAATAATAAATCCTGTCCCTTCATCAACAGTTCAAAGATGGAATAACACAAGATATGATGAAATACATCCATTTATTTACATGATTTGCAGGTCTTTGAAATTTGGGAAATAATTTTTGTTCCATGTTTCATACATGGTCTGTTTAAAATGTATGTAACTTTAGAACCAAAAATGGAACAGAAAAAAGGTCAACAGTTTCATAAAGTAGAGCACATATGTATCTGTTCAATACATTTTTATATCAGATGAATTAAGTTGAATTTTTGGCCTTGTTGTTTACTTCTGCTTGGCCCAAATGTACAGGTTAAAATAAAATAGAAAAATAATTAATAAAAAAGTCTCAGCCTTATACTATATATCAAAACTGTATTATCACATTAAACAATACAATATAAGTGTGGTTAGCATGCTAGTTGTTGTTATCATGATGACAAAAATTCGCTCTGGTTTTTGAAAGTTGTGAAAAGTGTTTATAAACTCATCGTGGTGAATAATTGCGACGCTCTGAACGCAGGAGGGAAGTGAAGAAGAACTTTGGAAACTGCAGACTTTTTTTTTTTTTTTTTTACTTTTTTAAGACAGAAAAAATCAAAACTTTACTTACACTCACCGTGACCTCTGTTGTTTTCAGATTACGACGCGTGGAAGGTGTGTCTCCGTCTCCGCGACAACGGGCTCCTGGCCAAACCCACCCACGGCGACATCATCCGCTTCGCCCCGCCCCTCACCATCTCCGAGTCCGAGATGCGGAACTGCCTCGACATCATCACCCGGACAGTCATGTCGTTTTAGCTCCGCGGCCGCGTTTCGCCGCTTCACCGCGTTCACGTACACACGCGGCGCCGGGGGGTTTGATTTACGACGTCTGCGTTTGAGAGAAAGTTATTTTTGTACAGATGAAAATGTTGTAGCAAAGACAGTTTCTGCACGTTTTGTATTTGTATAGAAAAACACACATATTTAATTTGAATGAATCATTTTACCGATTTTCAGTATTTAAGGTTTTAGTTTACTGTTTTATAGGGATGGGACGAGACAAAATGTACTTATTTTCCAGTCCTGGTCTAGTCCTTGGTCCAGTTCTGGTTTAATCGTGGTTCAGACTTGGTCCAGTTCTTGTTCGACTTCTGGTTGAGTCCTTGGTCGATTCTTTGGTCCCAGTTTAGTCCCAAATTTGAGCGAGAGACTAGACAAGGTTTTAATATAATTCCTAACGAGACACAATTTCCTCAAGATCAGATGAGATACTTGGTCTAGTCTTGGTCTAGTTCTGGTCTAGTACTGGTCTACTTCTTCTCCAGTCCTGGTTGAGTCCTTGGTCGAGTCCTTGGTCGAGTTCTGGTCTAATCGTGGTTCAGACTTAGTCCAGTTCTTGTTCGATTACTGGTTGAGTCCTTGGTCACGTCCTTGGTCGAATCCTTGGTTGAGTCCTGGTTTAGTGCTGGTCTAGTCCTGGTCCAGTTCTGGTCGAGTCCTTGTTTGACTCCTGACCTAGTCCTGGTCGAGTCCTTGGTCGTGTCCTGCTCTAATCATGGTCCAGTCTTGGTCCAGTCCTGATCCAGTTCTTGGTCCAGTCCTGATCCAGTTCTTGGTCCAGTCCTGGTCCTGGTCCAGTCCTGGTCACCTTCTGGTCCAGTTCTTAGTCTAGTCCTGGACGAGTCCTTGACCCATTTTGGGTTTAATTGTGGTCCCGTCCTGGCCTAGTTCTGGCCTAGTCCTGGTCGAGTCCTGGTTCAGTCCTGGTCTAATCGTGGTCTAATCGTTGTCCAGGCTTGGTCCAGTCCTTGGTCCAGCCCTGGTCTAGTCCCAGTCTACTTCTGGTCGAGTCCTGGTCAGGTCCTTGGTCCATTTTGGGTCTAATCGTGGTCTAGTCTTGGTTCAATCCTGGTCCAGTCCTTGGTGTAGTCTTGGTCTAGTCCTGGTTTAGTCCCAGTTTCGTCCCAAATTTGAGAGATTGTGTCCATGAGAAGGAGACCAGAGTTTAATATAATTCCTAATTTATAAGTTTTTTTTCAGTTTCCGGTTTTGGACTCAACATTTTTTATGATTTCACAGTTTTGTTTCCGCTCTGGTTCTGTTTTTTGGAACCGTTAAAGAGACGTAAATGTAAACAACAACAAAAATCACACAAGATCTCGTCCCATCCCTACAGTTTTATCAATATTTACAAATGTTCAGTAGCAAAAACAGGTCAGAATTATGTTTAATTTCTCTCATATTTGTTTTATGTTACACTTTACTGTTGTAGAACGCGTGGACCATCGCAAATGTATCGAATCACAAGTCTCTTTGCTTAATTTAATAGTTAAAACAGAGGGAACTACATAGACCATGATCCTTTGCTTCGTTTCTGCGCAGACTACATGAAGAAATAACAGTTCTAAGCACTTTTAAACCTTAGTTTTTAGTTCAAAAATCATACCGTGAGATGCATATCGTGATTTGGATATCGTTACATCCCTAGTTATTAAAGAAGTAAAAGTACTGTACACAAAAAAAGCTCTTAAAAAACATTTATTTAAAAATTATTGGTATGAACCTCGGACTAGTTCATAGACCGAAACTAGAAAACTTGAAAACTAATTTTAACTGCTTTATAAACTTGAATTCAACCAAAGTAAAAACACTGAAGAAATGTAAAAAATACACACATTTACACTCAATTTCGCTTTCAATTTTATTTTTGTCAGAAATTATCACAAAAAATCAAAAAGGAGATAATTTTCATAGGTGATTTGACACTGGGCAGTGTGAGCGAAGTGAAGCGTCTTGCTCAAGGAGACAACTTAACTGTGGCTGTTCGGGGTTTGAACCGCAGACCCTCACGTTGATGGGTGCATCATTTGTCCAACTTTTTGAACATTTTTTGAAAATCTGTCTGCACCTACAATACATTTTTTACACTTGCCAAAGTAAAGTTCCACAAGAAATTTCATGAAATTCTCTTGATGTTTACAGCGTCCACCGAGACTCTGAAGTTTAGTGTCTGTGGGAGCCTTAAATCTGATTTTTTTATAACATCAAAAATGATTAATTTAGCCCTAAAGTATCAGTAGAAGTTGAATATAAATATGGACTTTCCGTATCATTTGGTTCCAGTTTTATCAGCACTTCAAGGACCTTGAATAAACAACAGGTCCTGAATTGTAACAATTGTTCGGCCGACAACACGATATGCAACTTGAAATCAACAAATTTAAAACTCAAAGACTTGAAACTGTGAAAAGTAAAATCTTGAATACAGGTTCCATAAATTCCGGACGATAAGCCGCTACTTTGAATCCTGCGGCAAATAAAACGAAGCAGCGAATATGAATTTATATGAAAAACGGGAAAAGACAGAAAAACAACCGTTTCTCGTTTTCATGACTAAAACTGCGATGCCGGACTGAACCAGGACTGAACCAGGACTGAACCAGGACTGAACCAGGTCCGGGACCAGGACCGAGACTGAGACCAGGATTGAGACTGGGACCAGACTGGCACTAGACCGGGACTAAAACAGGACCAGGACTGAGACCAGGATTGAGACTGGGACCAGACCAGGACTGAGGTCGGGACCAGACCGGGACTAAATCAGATGCAGGACCGGGACTGAGACCATGACTGAGACTAGGACTAA
The DNA here is from genome assembly GCF_026225935.1 of Boleophthalmus pectinirostris. Taxonomy (NCBI): domain Eukaryota; kingdom Metazoa; phylum Chordata; class Actinopteri; order Gobiiformes; family Gobiidae; genus Boleophthalmus; species Boleophthalmus pectinirostris. Next base: position 37,172,652 of record NW_026571047.1, read on the forward strand.
ACCAGGACTGAAAACAGTTTAGTCCTGATTTAATCCTGTTTTAGGTCTGATTCAATCCTGGTTCAGTCCATATGCGGCGCAAAAGTCCAGCATCACAGTCACGAAGTCATTATCCTTTTTATTCCATTTTTCATTTAAACACAAAATCAAAAACTGAAAAAACAAATCATTATCTGTTTTTTCATTTTGGTTTTGGAGACAAATAATGAAGAAAATAGTTATTATAGTTACAGTCCTGTTAAATCCTGTTTTAGTCCTGGTTTAGACCTAGTTTAGACCTGGTTTTAGACCTAGTTTAGACCTGGTTTAGTGTCCGGCAATAAGTGGAATTACCGAGGAAAAAAACAAAAAACAAAAGGTCTGTTACTCCCCAACCCTGATGGAACTTAAGAGTCTCGGTGGACCCAGTGGATTTTATTCAATTGAACAAATATTCCACAGATTTTATTTTAACTGGTTTTGTCACATTTTAAAATATGATCCAAGTTGAATTTCTGACACTGGGGCAAATGATTCACTCTTGGGCACACGCTTAACTCACTGCGCCACCGTCGCCCCGCTCCACTTCTTTACAGAAAAAAAACAATTAAAAAGACGAAAAACTACTACGATTTAAAGGTAAAATCTAATTAAAAATTACTCTTGTGCCTTAAATTTTCACTAAAAATCTGAATGTTTCACTCTGTTACAGCCCAAAACGCAGCCGGTTCATGTCATTTATATTTCAAAACGGGAAGTGGTTCAGAAGGAGCGTAAATAAATCGTTGTTTTTTAGTTTTGTTGAGGACCTGCTGACGTTCTGTTACCTGTGACGTGTAGTTTGAAGAGTTTAAAGTCGTTGTACAGTGTTTTGTTTCTCTGTTAAAATGTAAACTTGAATGTCTTTACAAAGGCACCTGTTCAAATAAACGACTGGAGAAGGAAAAGTTTTGTGTTTGTTTGTTGTTTTTTTTCTTTTCTGTTTTTTGTTTCGTTCACAAATTTAACACAAACAAAAACCCCGAGTTCTTGTCTCAAACTGAAGACGTTTTTTAAACTCCACGATAATCCGTGTGTGTCGCTCGTTCATTTGTTTTTCAAAATAAAACCAAAAACCAGGACTAAACCAGAACTAAAAGCCAGGACTAAACCAGAACTGAACCAGGACTGAACCAGGACTAAACCAGGACTGAACCAGGTCTCCACCAGGTCCAGGACCAGATCGGGACAGAGACCAGGACTAGACTGGGACCAGACCAGGACTAAAAAGGGTTTAGCCCTGGTTTAGTCCTGTTTGTCCTGGTTTAGTCCTGTTTTATTCCTGTTTTAGTCCTGGTTTAGTCCTGGTTCAGTCCATTATCAGTTTTTTCCATTTTTCATTTAAACACAAAATCGACAACAGCAACGAATCACTATCTGTTTTTTCATTTAGTTTTGGAGACAAAATGAAGAAAATAGTTGTTTTTTCGTTTTATTTTTTCATTTTATTTTGAAAAACGAATGAACGAATGACACACTGTTTCTATCAGCCAAGTTCCAGGTCTGTGTGAAGATGTGAGGAGTTTAAAAACACAATGGAGCGCTTCTGTATTACCACATGACATCACATGGTGGAACACAGTGTTTTCTGTCTGAGAGAAGAACTCGGCCTAAATGTGCAGGTTTGTGTGTTAAACATGTGAAACAAAACACAACTCCAGGTCTGTTTGTGATGAGGAAACATTAGAACAGAAATATAAAATGGTTTAATCTGGGCCCTTTAATGAAGAGATGATGTAACAGACACTAAACTTTATCGTTATATCACTAAAGCACAAGTACTACAATAAAGACACGATTTTGATTGAATCATTTTATTGCAGGTTGTAGGCAAAAGCAATGCACAGTTTAAAAAACAAATACAGTTTAATCAAAAAGGTAACGACTAAGTCATTCTGATTTAAGAAAACATTAAAAACAGATGATTGCAAGTGGAGCACGCGGGAGTCAAAAACATTAAAGCAATAGTATGTAACTTTCTGGAGGGGGAAAGTCACTTAAGGCCGTCGTCCAGGAGATAGAGTCCGCTAGGCCGTCGCCTAGGTTTGAGGTTTCACAATTCACTAGGCCGTCGCCTAGGACTGAGCGTCCACTAGGTTGTCGCCTAGACCTCACTACTTAGCGTCCACTAGGCCGTCGCCTGGGACTGAGCGTCCACTAGGCCGTCGCTAGGACTGAGGTCCACTAGGTTGTCGCCTAGGACTTAGGTCCACTAGGCCGTCGCCTAGGACTGAGCGTCCACTAGGCCGTCGCCTAGGACTGAGCGTCCACTAGGCCGTCGCCTAGGACTGAGGTCCACTAGGCCGTCGCCTAGGACTGAGCGTCCACTAGGCCGTCGCCTAGGACTTAGCGTCCACTAGGCCGTCGCCTAGGGTCACCAAAGACTCCAAACTCTGGACCAGCGTCTGTAAACAGAAAAACAGCAGGTTATAATAGACCCACAAAATGACGATGAGTACTGCCCTCTTCTGGCCACACTGGTGTATCGCTCCGTCATGTGGAAGGGCAGTGATGTGTACAGGGAAATCACACTGAGTTTTAGAGTTTAGAGTTTAGTTTAGAGTTAAGAGACTCATGAGGGGAGCACAGAGCTGTTTGTGCTCCATGTTTTACATTTATGTGCATTGTTTTTGTCACTGATGCAGCTTTGTGCATCAGATTAAACCTGATTAGATATTCAAATAATCAACTAATCTAACAGGTTTGAATTGTGTAAGAAAACTATTTTATGTCTCAATATGAATAAAAAAACATGATTTTTCTAATAATTATTAACTGCTTGATCCTAAACACTTTAGACTGAACAGCAGCAGTAACTTTATCACAGTGGAAGCAGAATAAGTCACTTACAGCAGTTTAGAAGAGGACAGACTTTTCCATGAAAGGCGGGAGTTCTTTGAGTGTCGTCTTCTGCGCCCTCCCCTGGGCCAGTCATGTCTGAAACAGGAAAAGAAACCAAATTATACTGGACATTTTTTGTGGTGGCACTTCTGTCAATGGAGAATTTGGGAAACGTTTTGCATCTTCAGTATGAGTAAGTCGGTTCTTTTGTTTAAAATGTTCAGTTTCATGTGCACCAACAAGTCACTGATTCTCTGGAGGCTTATTCACTGTTAGGATCAGCAGCCCCACACAAAATAATACAACCCACACGATGATGGTTTGTGCTCACAGAAACTTCTGGAATAAGGTGAAGATGGGTGAATTTGGAGCAGAGTTCCATATTTGAAATTCCGCAAATCTGAAACTTTTCCTGCACAATTACCAGTGGTAATGATGAACACGATGAACAGAGGGCAAAGACAAAGCAGTGCTGGTGTTTGCAGAGCACGCTACATATCAGGTAAAAAAATTACATTTATTTGCACTGAGGTGTTGATTTTATTCTGTACACATCAGAAAGTTTCTGTACATTAAGCCAAATGTGGCTAAACTTTAGTGCACACCTCAAGTTAACCTGGTGAACAGCAGAATGTCACATGTGTTGTCCTTTTACGCTCGTTTTAAATGTATTTGCTAATCACAGTGAGTCAGTCTCAGAAAGATACAGTGGATCTGTCATGAGAAAATTCCCAGGCCATCCAAAAGTCAAAAATATTTCAACTAAAAGAAACAAACCACATGGTTAAAGTATTTCTAATGAAGATACCAAGACTACAGCAGGTGAAGGATGAGCTCTACTGCAGTGTTCTCCACTCCACACTTTTACTTAAGTGTTTTTCAGTAAACTCATGTAAATGTTTATTTTTGCTTCAGTGGATGCAGAAAACCCAGAGCTCGTCCTCTGTGTTTTCTGTGAGCAGAGGTAAGAAGAGCCCCTTAAAAATATAAATATATAACAGACACAAGCACAATATCTTTTTAAACACTATTTTTCCATGTATCAAATGTAATGTATGTATTTTGGGATCACAGTATTGTGTGTAAATAAATATAAAACAAAACCTCACTCTTTAAAAACACTTCCCTGCCCCACACAGTCCCATGTTGTTGTTTTTTCTGATCATATTAACTGAACTGATGTGTGTGTCTTTTGACAGTGAGTTTTAGAGCTCCGTCTCTTACCTCTGTTCAGACTCAGACTCCTCAGAGGAAAGTGGAGACTGGTCTTTTGGTCTGCTGCTGGTGCAAGTCTTGGTCCGGACCCTGAACCGTCCCCTGGTCAAGTCCTGAGACTCATGTCTGAAAACAACAGTGTTTGTTACAATATGGAAATAGTGACATTATTTATCTCATCTTTAAACTAGGAGATAAAACCAACAACAGCTACAATAATATCTGAAAATATTTTAATGTTGCTTCCTCCTTACACACATCCGAGAATTGTGTTTTGTTTCATGTTTCAGTAATTGTCGAGGCCAAATCTTGCCATATACAGGGTTGGTTTTGGCTACAGCGTGTTTGGTCTTAGACGAGTGTCTTCTGTAAAAAGTCCCAAAAATACTGTGTTCCCCGATATTTACTGGCACCAGATCTCTGCCACAGAACACGGTCAAAAGAACCCACACTGCTCCAGCCCAGTGCCCTTCTCCCCTTTTATAAAGCAGCATTACAAAACAAATACAGAATACACCTAGAACCACACAGTGATGAATGTTAAACAGGCAACATGACCCCAACACTTTAACCCATTAACTGTGGAAACCAGGAGAGAAACAAGTACGTAAAATACAAATAAACATTTAGATTTTACACTGTGTGTGACAATGGCTGAACAGATTATCTAAAGATGAACTAATACATGTGAGAATATTGTTCCAAAAAGACGTCATTTTCAGACTAAACATGTGGACGTGATTTGCAGGGACGGGAGCACATGCTGCAGATCACAATATTATCAGACTGAGCAGAATCTTTCTGAGGACATTAACCTTTCTGATTTCAATTCAAGTAATGAGCATACAAAAGTGTTATCTAAGGGCCTTACTTTTGCCCCTACCAATGGTGTTAATGAATTTCAGACTAAGGTTGACTTATTCCGCTTCTATAGGAACTTACATCTTAATTATAGTATTATAATACTAATAACAACCAGGCTGTGTCTAACGGGTCTGTTACCTCTATGGGGAATGGTATTCAGTCAACAAATTTTAAACCTAAATCAACCGACTGTTTCTAATCCGACACTACTTACTTTTACGAGGAAAATTGACTATGAGGTAAACAAATTAATACAGAGTAATCCATTCCTTCCTAGGAATAATCTATCTCACAAGGAGCGCAAAGCCCTAAATGAACTTTCTGATAATACAGATATAATAATTCGTCCAGCAGATAAGGGTGGTGCTGTAGTCGTCTTATCTAAAGCTAAATATGTGCAGGAGGCTCATCGACACGAGACATTATGAAAGACTCTTTACCAATCCTTTGTTAGTTATGAAAAAACAATTTGATATACTCTTAAAGGAAGCATGGGACATGACAATTATTAATGACAACAAATTTGTTTTTTTAACAGTTGAACACCCGGTTCTGGCAGCCTTCTATCTGTTGCCTAAGGTCCACAAGGGGCCCAAGGACAATCCCCCTGGACGTCCTATTATATCTGGTAATGGCACTCTCACTGAGCCAGATACCAAATACATTGACTACTACATAAAACCTTTGGTAAGAAGAATACTTCCATCTTTCATTGAGGACACTACAGATGTACTGAACAGGATTGGATCTTTGCCGAACATTAAAGACCAGTTTCTTGTGACAATGGATGTTGAAAGTTTGTACACTAATATTGAACATCAAGAGGGTTTATCTGCTCTAAAATATTTTCTTACTGAGAGTGACATCCCCAAATCTTCTTGTGATTTTTTGTTAAAGCTTACAGAATGGGTTATTCATAATAATATTTTTATTTTTATGGATGAGCTTTATATTCAAAAGATTGGGGTTTCAATGGGTTCTTGTTTTTCACCAAACTATGCTTGTTTATATTTGGGTCTTTGGGAGAAGAACTTTGTTCTTAATACAGTTAATCCATTTTTCCATTGTATCACTTGGTATGGTCGCTATATTGACGATATTTTGTTGTTGTTTAATGGTACTTTACAAGAACTATTGGAATTGTACAAATATTTAAACTCTATAAACCCTAATATTAAATTATTAATGGAATATTCACAAAACAGTATAAACTTTTTAGATCTTACCATATTTAAAGGGGAAGGGGACCGTTTGCACACTACATTATATAGGAAAGAAACCTCACGTGATACTATCCTTAGAGCAGATTCATTTCATCCTCAACACCTTAAGCACAACATCCCTTTTGGGCAATTCCAACGTCTACGTCGCATTTGTAATCGGGAAGAGGATTTTGTAGAGCAGGCAGAGGCTATGTCCAACCGGTTTTTGGATAGGGCCTATCAGCCTACAGTGGTCAGAAAGGCTTGTGACAGGGCTCGAGCTTTTGATCGGGGCACTTTACTCACTAAAAAGAATACGGCTAGATCTAAAGAGCTATCTCAGCCTATGTTTATCACCACTTACAGTACTAGTGCTGAACAAATAAAAAGATTGTTAGGGACAATTGGTCTATACTTTTAAGTGACCCTGTATTAAGCAAAGTGTTTCCTGAACCTCCTTTATTTTCTTTTAAACACGCTCCAAATCTTCGAGACAGATTAATGAATTCTTATCTTCCTCCAGAAAACAAAAGTACATGGCTACAAAAACCCATGGGCACATTTAAGTGTTTGAATTGTCCTCATTGTCCAAATGTCCTTCAAACAAAACACGTTCATGGATGTTCACAATAGTAGATCATTCACACAAAATTATTTCATTAATTGTAATACTACTCATGTGGTATAACGTCTGTCTTGCCCTTGTCCAGAAGGCTTTTTCTATATTGGCCGCACTAAAAGGCGTATGCGAGATCGTTTAGCTGAGCATAAATACACGATTAGGGTTAAAAATCAAGATTACCCAATGGCCATTTTTGTGAGAATCATAAGAGCAACGACACTCTGCTTCGTATTGAAGGTACTGAACATGTGAAACCACTGGCAAGAGGTGGAGACAGACTTCAAACATTAAATCAAAGAGAAGCTTTCTGGATTCATAAACTGAGAACATGTGAACATCCAGGTTTAAATGAGGACTTTGATCTGTCCTGTTTTTTATAATTTTATTTATTTATTTTATAATATAAGGTTTAATAATGTTCTTTTAATAATGTTGCATTTACAACCACTGTAGGCTGATAGGTTCTTTAGGTATATTATTTATTATTTGTTATTATAGTTATTATTATGATGGCAATAATAATAAAAAATATTAAATACTGAATGATAAAAATAACACTAATATAATATAAATATTATAAATATATATATATTTAAAATTATGATACAAAAACTATAAATATGAATAAATAATTATTAATTTTATTATGAATATATTATTGGTAACAGTAATAATGGAAACATTATGGTTATGATGTATTGTTGTTGTTGTTTTTTTTTTTGCCTGTACCATGTCCTTTGTCTTTGTGCACCTGTTTTGTCTGCCTCCAGTTTACTCCACCCTTGCTATTGGTGGCTACTTGAAGGCCACACCCAGGCTTTGTTTTTAATTAAGCCCTGATGAAGACCAGTTAAGGTCGAAACATGTCGGCTTTGGCCATTCAAATAAAGGCCTTTTAATTATATTTTTCCTCGTGTGATGTGTTAACTTTTTCTACTGTTTTGGAGTTGCCTGGAATCTGTTGTGTCTTGAGTTTTGATCCTTTTTTCCAAGAGCACCTCTATTTGCTCCTACTGATTGGAACACCTGCAGCAAACAGCCACATTTTTGTTCTTTATTCATTATTATTGTTGCCTCTGTGCTCTGACACTCTGAGACTGAAAAAAAAAAGAAAAAAAAGAAACATCACTCACAAAAGGTGAAAGGTTCAGAATGGGACTCATGGACATGTGTCTTCTGCGCTGCAGGTTTGGCTGGAGTTTGGACTTTTCCAGAGGCTCAGGTCTGAAA